>NC_046667.1:24122258-24228064 GCF_004382145.1 Drosophila mauritiana
CGCGGTGACCCAAGTATTGTAGCTCCTTCCTAAAGAATTTGCACTTATCCGCATTCACTTTCAGGTTCACCGCCTGTAGCCTCTGGAACACCTCCTTCAAGTTGCGCATATGTTCCTGCAGCGTCCGTCCGATCACTATGATGTCGTCCTGATATGCGAACGCGTGCGGCATCATTTCGGGCCCTATTACTTGGTCCAATGCCCGTTGGAACGTTGCCGACGCTGAGTGAAGTCCGAATGGCATCACTTTCCATTGGAACAGGCCCTTTCCCGGCACCGTAAACGCCGTATACTGCCGGCTCCTATCTTCCAACGGAATTTGCCAGTATCCATCCTTTAGGTCTAGACTGCTTATGTACTTCGCCTCCTTTAGCTGGTCCAGGATGTAATTTATCATCGGCATCGGGTACGCATCCTTTACGGACCTTGCGTTTATCTGCCGGAAATCCACGCACAGTCTCCACTGCCCTGTTTTCTTCCTCACCATCACTATCGGTGAGCTGTACGGGCTTCTAGACGGCTCGATACATCCTTTTTCCAGCAGCTCGTCGACCTTGGCGTTGATCTCCACTTGCATCTTGGCGTTTTTTGGGTAGTACCGCTGCTTGATTGGTTGATCGTCCTTCATCGTTATTCGTTGCACTGCCACGGTTGACGTCCCTTGAACGTTTTCTAAACTAGTCAACTCCGACCTCAAGAATTCGTCCACGTCCTCCTCTGAGAAGTCAGCCCTCTCCACGACTGCCACCTGAGAGCTTTTCCTTTGGCCTGCTCTGTCGCGTTGAGCACACTGGTATTGTTCAGTCAGTCCGGTCAGTCCGGCGCACTCCACCCGTGCTCCCACTCTTGTTAGGAAATCCCAACCCAATACCAGTGCGTCGATTATGTTGTGTAGGATCAGCAGTTGCATCCGAACGGTCCTCTCGCCGAGTCCTATGTCGACTTCGATAATCGATGTGACATCTTCGTACCGTCCATCTGCCATTCTAACTTCTCTTCTCGTAGGTAAGACTTCTCCTGCCGCCTGCAACCTGTCCGACAGCTCCTCGATAATAAAGCTGGCCGTGGCTCCAGTGTCCACCGTGGCCTCTATCTCTACTCCGTCTATGAGCACTGTGGCGGACAGTTGCCTTTCTTCCGCCTTCAGATTGCCCATTAATTTTGAGGGGCAGCATCTTGCGAACCCTGGTTGCCCCTCTGAGGCTGGGGTCGCATGGCGTTTCCCGATCTGTGGCAGCATTCCGAAGTCCTTGGCCCTATTCTCCCGCAGGTCCAGCAAAAATTGATTGGACGGTTCCTGCACTCCTGAGACCAGTGGCCCTGACCACCGCATCTGTGGCAGGCTTGTGCTGGGTTTGGCACAAAAGCGCGTCGCACTTGGTCCGGTTCTCTTCTGTTTTCGATGTTCCTCGACGGGCCTGCGGTGTCATCCTGGCACCTTCTGTACACTGCGTTCTGATCTCCCCTCGGGAATTCTCGCTGGTGGCGGGCCCTATTATTCCGCTCTAAATCGAACCGTTCCCTTTGGGTGTCTAGCTCTTCGAACTCGTCGGCCAGAGCCATCAGGGCATCCAGATGTCGGCACTCATACGTCTCCTTCTGCGACATTCCTAAGGGCCGCATCAGGGTCTGCATGTCCACCATGTAGTCCTTAAAGTTTTCGCCGTGTCGCTGCTTCCTCTGCCTGACTTGGTCCGCCAGCTTTGTCATGAACCCTGTAGGCAGGAAAAATTCCTGGAAGCTTTGTATGAACTCGACCCAAGTCTCCCAGAACTTGTTGTTGGCAATAAACCACTTCAGGGTTCTGCCCGTTAGTAGTTCCGGCATCGCTCTTGGGATCTGGTTGATGTCGAGTCCATATGTCATTGCTGACCATTCCACCTGTTCCAGGAACTCCAGCGGCTTCTCGTTCCCGTCGTAACGGAAACTCCACTCTCGCACCTGTTTCGCCACCTTTGCGTAGTCCTGCGGTGCTGCCCTTGCGGTCTCCCGCCTGTCACGGTTGGCTTCCCGCCCCCCTTCTTTCGCGGCTGCTGTCTCGGCGTTCCTGTCCGATCTCCTGCCTTTCAGATCTGCTTCCGCTGGCCTCCGCCATGCTAGCGAAGTCGAGGCTCCTCACCAGGCCTTCTACGCCTGTGACTTTCACCTCTACGGCCGGTCTCCTTCCATACTCCTTTTCCAGTGCTTCTATGATTGCGACCGATTCAGGCTCATCTGCGGTCTGGTCGATGAACTCGGACAACGTCTTCCGCATTTCCTCGACCAAACCTTCCAGCTTTATACCGAGTGCTCTCGCTATGGCGGGAAAATCATCCTTCTTTAAGCTGTACAGCCACGACTTCCCAATCTTGCTTTGTTTTCCTTTTGCCCGGACAATCACGCTTAGGCGCCAGATGTTACGAAATGATTTTTTTTACTTCGCTCGCTTCTGGTTGCAGCGGCTAGCTCAGAGAGTTTGTGCGTTCGTCCCACCAAATTTATGATTTGTGTAATTGCCCGACCAAGGAAACGCAATAGGTTCTTAATATAGCCGTTTATTTCGCTGTTTCTTATATTATATTTCGGAGATCTCACTACTCCTGCGGCGCTTCTCTTGCAACGCCTTGCCTCCGTGGTACTGCTGGCTCCTTGACGTGGACGACGAGTCGGCGCGGCCGGGACTAGGATATTATGGGGCACGGTGTATCGTCCTGGGGCGAGGCAACGCTCGTCCTGGAACCACCTGTACTCTACACAAAGACGAAAAATGCAAAATATTTTGTATATTTGTTTAAACTACTGCACAAATCACAAAAGAATCACTCGCGAAGCGAACGGATCTTTAATAATTATGTTTAAATATATGATAATTAAAGAAGATTATTAAAAACCACGGCTGGTTTGACAAACACAAAATAAAAACCGGGGCGCAAAAAAAAAAACACGACCGTTCGCTTTGAAAGCTAATAGATTACTATTATAGACTTATTTACTTCTTTGTGTTGAGCTAAAAGAGGCTCTCTTATGTATTTCAATAAATTGAGCGCTCTCTTGAAAGGATCGCGCGTGGATACTGGATAAGCCAAGGATTTGAGCTGCGTAAGCGGTTTTGACCCTCTGGTGGGAGTCGCGAATGCGGCTGTGGATGTTGTAGGATTGGGTGCCCTCTTGAGTGGATCGCTCATGGGTACTGATCAGCCGAGGACTTGAGCTGCGTAAGCGGTTTTGACCCTTTGGTGGGAATAACGGATTCGCCAGCGGATGTTAATGTTTAAATTAGGGCAGGCTGGATTTGTTTTTGTCACCAGAATTGGGGTTCTTATGTTATACTTGAATTTATGACTTATATCCTAAGACATTTTATGATTTTGTGTATGGCTGTTGCTGTTTGTTTTTTAATTCGTTTATTGAATCCTTATGGTAAACTATAAAAACTATATAAACTATATACAATAAAACATAATAACAATTAGGAGGGCAAATCCAGGACTCCCCGCGGTATGGCCGTGAAGCATTGCTTCGCGAGGACGATCAGGATTTGCTCACTCGTGGACCCTCCTGGCTCTCTCGGCTCTTCTGAGCTCGGTGGTTATCGCTGCGGCGAAGCTGTTGACCGCTTGCCATTCCGCCTCCCCCTGCAGCATGAATGGGACTAGGTTGTCCGCATTCAGTCTGCCGCCAAGTACGGTTTCCAGAGAGCTCCGTTCCCTAGCGTATTTAACGCACGAGAAGAGAACGTGCTCAGCTGTTTCGCTCCGACCACCTCCACACCATGGACAGTCATCCGCATCCTCGTGTCCAAAGCGCTTCAGGTATCTGCGAAAGCAACAGTGCCCGCTGATAAGCTGCGTTAGGTGGAACGTAATATCGCTATGCTTCCGCTCTAGCCACGACTTGAGGTTGGGTATCAGCTGCTGCGTCCAGCGACCCTTAGGTTCGTTGGTCCACCTGTGCTGCCATGTCTCCAGGGTGTGCTGCCTTGCTTCAGCTCGTATTGCTTTCTTGGCGCCGGGGGAGAGTCTTCGACCGTGGGTTTGGTTGAAGACCACTTCGTTTTCCTGCGCTAACAGGTCCAGAGGCGGTATCCCTGCGATCACCAATGCCGCCGCGTTGGACACTGTTCTGAAGGCGCAGCAGACACGTAGGGTTCGTAGTTCGCCACGTAGTTCGCCTTTGGCCGTCCTCTTCTCCCCCTACTACGTTCTCCCCGATAGCCCTGAGCCTAGCGTCCTGCCCTCTTGTGACCAGGGACAGCACTTCGCTGTAAGGTAAGCCAGCTGAGGGGGTGATAACCAGCGCATCTGGTCTCTCCCTCGGCGGTCTCTTCTTGCGCGGTCCGGGCGGTTGCTGCAAGCTTGGTTGCGACTTCTTTCCCGCTACTGTGGCTTGGGGCGGAGCCCTTGGTAGGCGCTTGGGTCCCGCAGCCTTCTGGTGGTCGCTGAGCTCTCTTCGCAGACAGCGCCGTGCGATCCTTTTGCTTAGGGCTGCCCTTAGCGTTGCACGGTTCTTCGAGGCCGGATGGGAGCTTGGGGGTGGTCTGTTGACTAGCATCTGCTTTTGCCGTACGTCCGACCTGCGTTTTCTCCGCCTCCGGCAGCCTAGTGCGCAGCTTTAGTTGGAGCTCCTTCAATCTGGCGAATGAGTTCTTCATTGCTTCCTCGATTTCTAGCTGGGGGGTCTTGACCCGCTTTGCTAGTTGAGCTCTGGTAGGGGGTGATGTCGCTTCCAATGGTCTCTTGGGGGTGCCATCGCTCAGGTTTTGGGGTGGGGTCCTTAGTACCTTTGACCTTTTCCCAAACGCCAAGCTTTCTTCTTCTTTACTTGCACTTGTTGCATTGCTTGGTCCGACGGCCAAGTGTGCCGCCGTCGGGGCGGGGATGGGGGGAATGTTGGGTAGGGCCTCCAGAATCCGTGCCCTAGCCTAGGGATTAGCCGAGGGTGGATTTCCACATATATGGCTGCCACCTGGAGTAATAAAGTTATTTCCAGACATTCTATTTTCTTGTTGCATTTTATTCCTACTGCCAGGTTTGCGGCTTTATACCTATCGCCAGGTTTTAGATTCACTGCCGGCCGATGCGGCGCAGACGCAGACCACTCTGCCGGCCAACTTGGCTCAGACGCAAAATGGGTTTTAATTGTGCTGATGCCCGGCTGACGAGAGTACAGGCACAGGCCACGTAGCCGCCCAATTTGGGTCAGACGCGCCGTGGGCTTTGGGTGGGGGTGGGGGGGTGTGGTGTTGTGAGCAGGGCAAAAAATAGTTGCTGCGGTGGGAGATATACCGCTCCAGCTCGGTCTGCTCCTTGACTTTTTACACTCATCTTCTGCCTCTCCTGCTCGTTTCATGGGTCTGTCTCCGGGATTCCATGGGATGTTGCCAAGGATAACCGTTGGCCGCCCATATATGTATGCTACGCCCGGAGGATAGATCGTTTGGTGACTTCCGTAGCTCCTAGCTTTTGTCAGTGAGTGCACTGAGTAGAAAGCGCCACCTATGCCAGGGGGCTCGTGCAGCCGGCCAGCGCTGCCAGGCCTGGGAGCTTTTGCCGTTTACCAGCACTGCTATCCCAGCTGACTGCGTGATCAGCTGGCGTGACTGGCACTTGGCGTCACCACAACAACACGGAAGGAAGAGAAAATATTGAAGAGAAAGTTGTTTTCTGCTCTCACCCTGTCCTGCCCCAAGGCCCTGAAGATCGTCGACGGCGGGCGATCCCTGTACCCTTGGAGCTGTGCCTACTGCTGGTGAGTACGGCCCAACCTTTGTGCGTTGGGGACAGCCGCTCCGTGTTATACTATGGCACATATGCTACTATATATAGTGACATATCCATAAGTCCATAAGACTTAAGCGCATGCCTACACACTAATACACATACAACGTGTACACACAAATACAAACTACACTACTCCGGATGTACCTAATAGATTCCAGATAAGAATAAGATTGTAATATGATCCTCAAGACTGGGTTGAGTGGAAAAATCACAACTCCAGATAAGTCACCCGCTGGTAGACTAAACATCCGTCCCCTAATTTAAACATTCCTTGCTTAAGCCCTCACCCCATCGTCACGTTCCCACCTCAAAGCTCGGACTCGCAATCCCGAAAACAATAGTATTAGATTTCAATAAATAAAACTATAAGAATCTAAGAGCACTTGTATCCAAGAGCGAATGCACTTGAATCCAAGAGAAATCCAAAGACAATTAAAGTCAGCAACTACAAAGCTCTTTCTCTTCATTTGATCAGAGCCCTAAAGTCTAAAGTCCATATCAGACAAGATCGATACCGAGGCTGAACGTCACTCAAATCAGAATAATTAGATGAGTTCAGTTTAAGACCTAATTGTAATAGGTCGGTGTTCTTCAACAAATAAAATATTGTAATCATTCAGTGAAATAAAATTATATTTTTTTCACATATGAGTATTGCAAACATTTAATTGGCGCAGTCGGTAGGATCATCATAAAATAAAGAGTCCTTTTAGTACGGTACTAATCAACTAAGAATAGCGAATTAAAAGAGTGATTCTAAAAATTATTTTTTGAGATCTTCAAAATAAACTACGTGAAAGTGGAATTTAAATAAAAATCCCGTGCGGTCGCAAAAAAAGTTAATCAAAACTTTTAATTGCGAAATTAAAAAAAAAATCAACTTAAAATTTAAAACCCCGTAAACAAAAACTAATACACCATGGCGGTTCCACAACTTTCGGAAACCCATTTAAACCAACTTCTAAATCAAACAAAAGAACTAAAAAACTATGATGGCGCACCTGGCAGACTGTCTGGATTCGTTAATCAAGTGGAACAATTACTCAATCTATACCCAACCCAGGATGCGAGACAAGCACACGTCATATATGGAGCAGTAAAGCGGCTACTAGTTTATTCAGCATTAGAACATGGCTGGACATGAAGAAAGCACTGACAATGGCATTCAAGGACCACAGACCATATATAACCCTCATAAGGCAATTAGAAGAAACATCATACCCAGGAAGCATCTGTAAGTTTATAGAGAAACTAGAAATACAGTATTGGATTATGTTTGATAAGTTAGAATTAGAAAATGATCCCGTGGATAAATCAAATTATACAGAAATGTTGAATAGGACTGTTAAATCTGTAATAGATCGAAAACTGCCGGATAGCATTTATATGTCATTGGCACGTAAAGATATTGACACTATTTATAAATTAAAGGGCCAATTCGGTCTGTCCGTCTGTTCAGATATTCTATGTCCACAAATTTTCCAATAATTATGATTTCCTGTTAGGTCGAAAGTATCTAGATGATACAAAAGCTAAGATAAACTTTGATAATAATACAGTAAAAACATTTAAATTTTTGTATGGAGAAAAGAAGGGCGAGACCGCATCCAAATGCCTCGACCCACAGCAAAAGAATGATTTACTCCAGTGGAGAAAATCAATCCAAAGATGCAAAAGGTTTAGACCACACCTAAGGGCCTTAAACCAAAAGAAGGAGACCGCTTTATTAAAATGCCTCATTTCTAATGTTGTTAATGACACAGTGGACAATGATGTAACACATCTCGATCCCATGTCCGTTGACGACGATATAGTCAACTTCGCGAATAACAATGAGTTACGCGATTGTAACGAGAATAGACTCGAACACTTAAATGTAGAGGAAGTTGAATGTTTAAAGAAGATCCTATACGAATATAGAGACATTCACTACAAAGAGGTCGAAAATTTGACCTTCACAAGTACTATTAAACATGTCATCCAGAATCAACATGAAGATCCAATATATCGTAAACCCTACAAGAACCCCCAAAGCGTTGACCAAGAAGTCACCAAACAAATCAAAGAAATGATAGAAAAAGGGATCGTTCCCAAATCAAAATCCACTTACTGTTCTCCTATCTGGGTGGTCCCCAAGAAGGCAGACGCCTCTGGGAAACCAAAATTCAGGTTGGTAGTCGATTACAGGAATCTAAATGAGATAACTGTTAATGACAAATTTCCCATTCCTCGAATGGATGAGATATTGGACAAATTGGGTAGATGCCAATATTTTACAACAATAGATCTAGCTAAAGGTTTTCACCAAATCCAGATGGATGAAAATTCTATTGCAAAAACTGCACTAAGCATGGGCATTATGAATACACTCGTATGTCCTTTGGCCTAAAAAATGCTCCAGTTACTTTTTAGAGATGTATGAATAATCTTCTGGAAGATTTTATCTACAAAGATTTTTTAGTTTATTTAGATGATATTATTGTTTATTCCACTTCATTGGATGAGCACATTTTATCTCTAAAGAAAGTCTTTAAAAAACTGAGAGAAGCCAACTTGAAATTGCAGCTAGATAAATGTGAATTCATGAAGAAAGAAACTGAATTCCGAGGACACATTGTTACTACAAATGGCATTAAACCTAATCCAAACAAAACCAAAGCAATCACAAATTTTCCATTACCTAAGACACCAAAGTAAATAAAATCATTTTTGGTATTATGTGGATTCTATCGCAAGTTCATTCCTAACTTTGCCAAAATAGTTAAACCCATGACCCTCAAACTAAAGAAAGGTGCTGTAATAGATATGAAATGTAAAGACTACATCGAATCATTTGAAACACTAAAGGTTTTGATAACATCAGATCCGATATTAATCTACCCTGATTTTTCAAAGCCCTTTTCTATAACAACTGACGCAAGTAATCTTGCTATTGGTGCAGTGCTTTTACAGAACTATAAGCCCGATTGTTATGCCAGCAGAACGCTGAACGAAAACGAAGTTGATTTGATGCTACTATTGAAAAAGAATTGTTAGCTATAGTTTGGGCGACAAAATATTTCAGGTCATACTTATTCGGCAGGCCATTTGAAATAATGAGTGATCACAAGCCATTGGTATGACTCAATAATATCTAAGAACCGAACATGAAATTACAAAGGTGGAAAATCAAACTTAATGAATTTGATTATAAAATAAAATATCTTCCAGGCAAAGAAAATTTTGTCGCGGATGCTCTTTCCCGCACAAAGATAGAAGAAGTCATGGTTGGCGAAGTTGCAAACAGCGCAGACGCAACTATACATAGTGCCAATGAAGATAACTTGAATTATATATCCATAACAGAGAGACCAATCAATTTCTTCTCTAGACAAATAGAGATAGAAAAAGGCGACAGTGACACAACAAGTGTAACTCACTTCTTTCAAAAATTAAAGATTAAAATAATTTATAAAGAGATGACACTTGAATTCGCCAAAAACCTCATTAAGGAATATGTGTGAACCAAGAAAAGTGCAATTTACTTCCCTAATGATGAAGATTTTCTGATTTTTCAGAGGGCATTTACCGAAATCATAAGCCCTAACAATTTCACAAAACTATTGAGATGTACAACCAAGCTAATTGATATACTAACTTATGCGGAATTTAAGGACTTAATCCTAAAGAAACATAAGGAACTTTTACATCCAAGTATTGAAAAAACCGTTAATTGGTTTAAAGAAGAATACTATAACCCCGATAGTCAAAAGCTAATCCAAAATATTATCAATGAATGTGAAATCTGTAATCTAGCAAAAACAGAACATCGAGACACAAAACTGACATACGAAATAACACACGAAATATTTAACACAAGGGAAAAATACGTGATAGATTTTTATCTCACGGGAAACCAGATCTTCCTATCTTGTATTGATATTTATTCGAAATTTGCCTCCCTAGTAGAAGTAGAAAGTAGAGACAAAAAGAGCCATTACCAAAATATTCAATGATATGGGAAAGCCACAGGAAATTAAAGCAGACAAAGATTCAGCTTTTATGTGCATAGCTTTGCAAAACTGGTTAAGATCCGAAGGTGTTGAAATTTCTGTAACAACAAGTAAAAACGGTGTATCCGATATAGAAAGATTTCATAAAACAGTAAGCGAAAAACTAAGAATCATTGGAAACGAACAAAATATTGAAGATAGGTGTACAAAATTCGAAACAATATTATACGTATACAACCACAAAACTAAACATAATAGTACCAAACGTTATCCAGCAGACATTTTTCTATATGCAGGTAGTCCAGACTTTAACGCACAACAAAACAAAATTGATAAGATAGAATACCTTAGTAAGAATAGGCATAATTTTGAAGTTGATACAAAATATAGACAGGCTCCACTTGTAAAGAGTAAAATTACTAACCCATTTAAAAAGACAGGAAAAATTGAACAAGTGGATAGTAAACATTTTGAAGAGACAAATCGTGGCAGGAAAATCGTACATTATAAATCAAAGTTTAAGAAACAGAAAAAATTTAATAAGAGTAAATACGATAATTCCAGACCAACCAATGAAGAGCAAGATACACAGCACATTCCTAATAATGCTTAGTTGCATGTTATCATTTATCACCATGGTTAAATGCAGCAATATCGAAGTAAACCCAATAAGCACAACCTGGCAAATGTTTCCTTATGTAATCAAAGAAGGACTTAACTTTTTATTTACCAATGAAATACAACATTCATTTAAATTATTCTGTCCAATTTTTTTAAATATATGCTGCCTAACTGCATCCTCAGAGCGACTATTGTTGCTCCAAATGTCTAGCAGCTCTGCATGCCCAAACAAGTATTCATCTACAAAAACATATGAAACTAGTTGTATTATATTATACACATGTTAGTTAATAACTTGCCGTTAAAATTTTTTTGAATTGGGTTGCCATACAAAAGTTATATTCCACGAAACACAGCTACATTTGTTAAGTTGACTGTAAAAAAGGCACATAAACAAAACACGATACAATTACACAAAAACATATAACATACACAAAAATGTTAGTGAACTACAAATCTACATACCTGTGCCACTGTTTTAATTCTCTGAGGAAATATAAGCCACAAATGTTGCAAAATGATTTGCCGCCAATTTTGTCTTACGCATATTAAGAAAGAAATCATAATTTTTATTCCGGTAAATTTTTTTCTATTTTTCTGCCAAAAAAAACACACGAAAAACCAATGTGCACTGTCGCCTTTTGTGTCACTGTCGCCTTTTTCTATCTCTATTTGTCTAGAGAAGAAATTGATTTGTCTCTTATGGTAGTTATGGATATATAATTTAAATAGTCTTCATTAGGACTATGTATAGTTGCGTCTGCGCTGTTTGCGACTTGTTGACTTCTTCTCTCTTTGTGCGGGAAAGAGCATCCGTGACATAATTTTCTTTGCCTGGAAGATATTTTATTTTATAATCAAATTCATCAAGTTTGATTTTCCACCTTTGTAATTTCATGTTCGGTTCTTAGATATTATTGAGTCATACCAATGGCTTGTGATCACTCATTATTTCAAATGGCCTGCCGAATAAGTATGACCTGAAATATTTTGTCGCCCAAACTATAGCTAACAATTCTTTTTCAATAGTAGCATCAAATCAACTTCGTTTTCGTTCAGCGTTCTGCTGGCATAACAATCGGGCTTATAGTTCTGTGAAAGCCCTGCACCAATAGCAAGATTACTTGCGTCAGTTGTTATAGAAAAGGGCTTTGAAAAACCAGGGTAGATTAATATCAGGTCTGATGTTATCAAAACCTTTAGTCTTTCAAATGATTCGAAAAATGGACTGCCAAATGGAATGTGGCCATTAACTCCTCAAAGTCAGCCTGTGTAACTTTTTCCCTGCGACCCGGAACCTGCACAGATCTGACCTTCAATGGAAGCCCTATCACCAATGCTAGATCGCACTGCTACCTAGGAGTTCATCTAGATCGGAGACTGACCTGGGGGGCCCACATCACGTCGGTCAAATCTAAGTCACTGGCGAAGCTAAAAAAGCTCGACTGGCTCTTCCACTCCAGCAAACTTCAAATGAGCTCAAAGGCTCTTTTAATCAAAGCCATTCTCGCTCCAACGTGGAGTTATGCCATCCAGGTGTGGGGAACTGCCGCCAAATCCCAGCTTAATAGGCTCCGTGTGGTCCAGTCGAGAGCTGCACGTCACGCATCTGGGCTCCCCTGGTACGTGACGAACATTGTCATCGAAAGAGATCTGAAAGTTACCCTTCTTGGGGATCAGATTAATTTCCACAGCAGCCGTTATGCCGACAGGCTTATGGCCCACCCGAACCGACTAGCAACTATCCTAGCTGATCTCATCTCCCTCCGAAGACTGAAGAGGGTACACCCCAGCGATCTCCTTACCCGGAGGATAACATAACATATTACATTTTCTTTTGTACTTTATAATTAAGATACCACTTGGTCTCATTTATCTTTATCACACATTAGGTTAGGTTCAGAGGAATTACTGAACGATTCCTTTTGAAACCATAATAAATAGAATTAGAGAATTAGAGAAAAAATGATTCGATGTAGTCTTTACATTTCATATCTATTACAGCACCTTTCTTTAGTTTGAGGGTCATGGGTTTAACTATTTTGGCAAAGTTAGGAATGAACCACATAATCCCAAAAATGATTAGTTGTCTTCGGTAATGGAAAATTTGTGATTGTTTTGGTTTTGTTCGGGTTTGGTTTGATGCCATTTGTTGTAACAATATGTCCTAAGAATTCAGTTTCTTTCTTCATGAATTCACATTTATCTAGCTGCAAATTCAAGTTGGCTTCTCTTAGTTTTTTAAAGACTTTCTTTAGAGATAAAATGTGCTCATCCAATGAAGTGGAATAAACAATAATATCATCTAAATAAACTAAAAAATCTTTTTAGATAAAATCTTCCAGAAGATTAATCATACATCTCTAAAAAGTAACTGGAGCATTTTTTAGGCCAAAGTGTATTCATAAGTGTATGATTGTATTCATAATGCCCATGCTTAGTGGAAAAAGCAGTTTTTGCAATAGAATTTTCATCCATCTGGATTTGGTGAAAACCTTTAGCTAGATCTATTGTTGTAAAATATTGGCATCTACCCAATTTGTCCAATATCTCATCCATTCGAGGAATGGTAATCTGTAATCGACTACCAACCTGAATTTTTGTTTCCCAGAAGCGTCTGCCTTCTTGGGGACCACCCAGATAGGAGAACAGTAAGTGGATTTTGATTTGCGAACGATCCCTTGTTCTATCATTCCATTGATTTGTTTGGTGACTTCTTGGTCAACGCTTTGGGTGTTCTTGTAGGGTTAACGGTATATTGGATCTTCATGTTGAGGCTGGATGACATGTTTAATAGTACTTGTGAAGGTCAAATTTTCGCTCTCTTTGTACTGAATGTCTCTATATTCGTATAGGACCTTCTTTAAACATTCAACTTCCTCTACATTTAAGTGTTCGAGTCTATTCTCGTTACAATCGCGTAACTCATTGTTATTCGCGAAGTTGACTATATCGTCGTCGACGGACATGGGATCGAGGTGTGTTACATCATTGTCCACTGTGTCATTAACAACATTTGAAATGAGGCATTTTAACAATGCCTTTAGTCTTTCAAACGATTCAATGTAGTCTTTACATTTCATATATATTATTGCGCCTTTTTTTAGTTTGACGGTCATGGGTTGAACTATCTTGACAAAGTTAGGAATGAACTTGCGATAGAACCCACATAATCCCAAAAATGATGTTATCTGTTTAAGTGTCTTAGGTAACGGAAAATTTGTGATTGCATTAGATTTGTTTGGGTTTGGATTAATGCCATTTGTTGTGACAATATGTCCCAGGAATTCAGTTTCTTTTTTCATGAATTCACATTTTTCTAGCTGCAACTTCAAGTCGGCGTCTCTCAGTTTCTCAAAGACTTTCTTTAGAGATAAAATATGTTCCTCCAATGAAGTGGAGTAAACAATTATATCGTCCAAATAGACTAAACAGTCTTTGTAGCTCATTCGTACATCTCTGAAAGGTAGCTGGAGCATTTTTTAGGCAAAAAGGCATACGTGTATATTCATAATGCCGACTCCATACTCGTTACATTCGCGTAACTCTTTGTTGATCGCGAAGTTGACTATATCGTTGTCAACGGACATGCTATCGAAATGTGTTACATCATTGTCCACTGTGTCACTAACAACTTTTGAAGTGAGGCATTTTGGTAATGCGGTCTCCTTCTTCTGTTGTTGGTGCTTTGGTTTAAGGCACTTAGGTGCGGACTTAACCTTTTGCATCTTTGCATAAATTTCCTCCACTGGAGCAGAATCATCCATTTGCTGTGGGCCGAGGCATTTGGATGCGGTCTCGCCCATCTTTTCTCCATACAAAAACTTAAGAGTTACCGTCTCGTTATCATAATCTATCTTAGCTTTCGTATCATATAGATACTTTCGACCTAACAGGAAATCATAACTGTCTGAAAATTTGTGGACACAGAATTTCTGAACAGACGGACATACTAAAGTGGTATTCATCATTATGTTTTTCTTTAATTTTTTTTGCCCTTTTAATGATATTCTTCTAAATTTTCAAAATTTTTCCTTATGATATTTAATTGATGACCCTGTGTTGATCTTTCGCCTTGAAAATTTTGTTATGATAACCTATTATCAAATGGTCATATTAGTCCTCCTGTGTCACTTGAGTGTCCCAGGAATTTTGACGAAAATTTACATCCATTCTGCTTTGGCCACTTTGACTCTCGCGTTGTCTTTTTACCGGGCTCTGACTGTTAGAATTATTTGATGTTGAAGGTTGGAAATTGAGGAAATTAAGGAAATGAGGATTGTTTAATAGGCCTTGTGTTAAATCCCTTCTACACGTGTTATAATTTCCCCTTTGATTAACCAGTATGGCACGAGTGGAATAAGGACTTTGATGTGTCGTAGGTTGATTCGAATTTTGAGGTTGAACATTATTATTTCGATTCGTTCCAGGACAATAATTGCTGTAATTGTGATTTCTGTTATTGTAATATCCTTGATTATTACTATGATTTCCCCTGTTCCTGCGTCTGTTCCCTTCTGAGCTATTAGAACGCTGATTTTCTGGACTGGCGTTATAGAGACCTAGCTGCATTGTAGCTTGTTTTAATTTATAAATAGTATCGATATCTTTTTGCGTGCCAATTTTCGATCTATTACGGATTTATCAGTTCTTATTAACATTTCAGTGTAATTTAATTTATCGACAGGGTCGCTTTCTAATTCTAGCTTGTCAAACATAATCTAATATTTTGATTCGAGCTTCTCGATGAACTTACAGATGCTTCCGGGGTATGTTGTATCCTCCAGTTGTCTTTTAATTGTGATTGTGATCTTTGAATGCCATCGCCAGGGCCGTCATTGTTTCCAGCCATGTATTTGCTCTTTCTTGGCTTCAATGCTGCAGCCACTAGTAAGCATTTCACTACTCCGTAGATAACATGTGCCTGTCCGGCATCTTGGGTAGGTTATATGTTATATATATAGCTGCTCGACCTGGTTAACAAATCCAGACAGCTTGCCAGGTGTGCCATCGTTGTAGTTCAGTTCTTTAATTTGATTTAATAATTGATTTAGGTGGGTTTCCGAAAGTTGTGAAATATATATTAGTATTTGTTTTTGGATACACGCAGTTTATTTTTATATTTGGTTTTAAATTTGGTTTTTAAATTTGGTTTTAAATTTGGTTTTAAGTTTGGTTTTAAATTACGGAATTAAAAATTTTAATTAATTTTGTTTCCGACCGCACGGGATTTTTATTTAAATTGTTTTGCAGATGTTACTGATCACACCGGATTTTTTCTTGATTATTACTGTCATGTAGATTCTTTTGCGGATCTCAAAATAATTTAAGAATCACTTTTTTAATTCGCCGATCCTGGATAGCTAGTTGTAGCGTACCCTTCAATGAATCAGTACCATACTAAACAGATCCTACCGACTGCGCCAATTAAATAATACCAATACTCATATGTTAAAAAAAAATATAAATTTATTTCACTGAATGATTACAATATTTTTTATTTATTTTATGGTTCTGATCAAGTGAAGAGAGAGCTTTGGAGTTGCTGACTTTAATTGTCTTTACATTTCTCTTGGATTCAAGTGCATTCGCTCTTGGATACAAGAGCTCTTAGATTCTTATAGTTTTGTTTATTAAAATCTAATACTTTTGTTTTCGGGATTGCGAGTCCGAGCTTTGAACGTGGGAACGTGACGATGGGGTGAGGGCTTAAGCAAGGAATGTTTAAATTAGGGGACGTATGTTTAGTCTACCAGTGGGTGACTTATCTGGAGTTGGGGTTTTTCCACTCAACCCTGTCTTGAGCATCATATGACAATATTATTCTTATCTGGTATCTGTTAGGAACATCCGGAGTAGTGTACGGTGTATTTGGGTGTACATGTTGCATGTGTGGGCATGTCTTAGGGACTTATGGATATGTCACTATATATATATACCTAAGCTGATTTGACTGCCCATTTTGAACACTTGAGACTGATTTTTAGTCTTAAGCTGATATCTGAATAAAGAAGTTAAACAAAAACAAAAAGATCCTTCAATTGGAAAATAAGTTAAATTTAATAGTCCAGTGCTCGACATTTCCCAAATAAATTCGTGAAAACTCTTCAACTTGGATTATAAATCCAATTCGGTTATCCAATAAAAAGTGGAAGTGAAATACGAAACAAAAACATTAAGTCCAAAGGCAACTAAGTTTTAAAACCAACATATAAAATTAAAAAGAAAAAGTATAGAAATTTAATAATACAACACAAAAATTAAAAATTTACAATAAAAATGTCACAACCAATTATTGCCGCACCCCAAATCGTTGCGCTGAGGGACAACAACCTCACCGAAGCCCGTCGGCAGCTTAAAGACATTATGCCATTCAAGGGGGATCCAGAAACCCTTCACAGCAGAGTGGATTACGTAATTTCGCTCTACCAAACAAATGATGTTTGACAACAGAGGATTCTACTGGGAGCCATCGAAGGGAACTTGGACGGACAGGTTACACGATCTTTGGGAGTTCCGAACATCGAAGATTGGCCTACCCTTAAAGCAAGACTCATTGCGGAATTAAAAACTCAAACACCAAACTACAAACTTCTGCAGAACTTCAGGGAGACACCATACAGAGGAAACTTAAGAGCATTCTGCGAAGAAGCGGAAAGACGACGTCAATTATTAATTTCGAAACTACACCTGGAAGGTAACCAATCGGATTTTCTTATTTATATTCAGCCTATTAAAGACTATTAAGATACTGATAAGGAAACTGCCAATACAATTATTTACTATTTTAGCTCATCATGATATTACAGACTTAAGATCCTTAATTACCATTGCACACAGTGATGGATTAATTTTGAATTTTATAAAAATCCAGAGTATCATAATGAAAATTCAAATTGTAATCAGAAATCGAAAGCACAAAAATTCAATACATATGTATTGAATATGTATATGTCGGCGCATACTTTTGTAAGCTGGTGGATGTGCTAGAATATTTCACAAGAATAATAATTCCATCAGCTCGGGGAAATCATTGGTATGTCAGCATATTGTATTATGTGTTAGAATATTCCAGAAGTACAGTAATTTCATCATTTCGGGAAATCATTGGTATTTCATCATATTACAATATTGCATACTGCGTTGCTATTGGTCGGCTGTATTTTTGTAGCTTTGGCATCTCCCGTTACAGCGCGGCGGCAGCGTGTGGTCGCTGTCGCCGAGTGTGGTTCGAAGGTTAGCACAGAGAAGAAGTGAGTGACACAAATTAATTGTGTGTAGAACTTCGGTGCATTCGAAACTCGCTGCGCGAAATGGAGAATAATAATTGTGCTCCGACATCAGAAGTGGGATCACCACACCTACAAAACAATTCGGAACAAAGTTTACGCGCGATAGTCGAAAGGCAAAATAAAGTGATAGCTGAATTATTGAAAGCGTCGGTGACTGGCGCACGTGCTGCAGTGTTGCTGAACATGCTGAATGGACGCCCAAATCAAGATGAATGCCTTTCGGTGTACTCCAGCCGTTTGGTTACAACTTTACTGACCAAGTGGAAGGAAATGACGCACGAAGAGATTGTGGTATCATAGGCCCTGGCACATACATCGCATATCGACCCCAGACTTCAGCATTTGGTTTTCAAAACGAACGTAAAGACACGAGCGGAGCTACAACAACAACAACTCAGAGTCCACTCGTTCGTCAGAAATGCCTAATTCGCTGGAATAGAGCAAGGTCCCGAAAAGAAGAGGCACAAAATGCAAACACCGATTAGATGCCATAGTTGTGGTAAACTCGGACACAAGGCAATGGAGTGCCAAAAGAGAAGAGCAGAAGAAAGGAACGAGAGAAACGAGACGAGACCAGGCGATAGCAGTGGCAGATCTAAAGTTACGTGTTTCAAATGTGGCAACGTTGGACATATTTCATCGGCGTGCAGGAACAGCAACAGCGAATATAACCATATAGAGGAGAGTCGACACGTGTGCGGTAATTAAGCAGAACGGGACAGCAATATAGTTTGGTGAGCGGTTTCCATTTTTCTTTGATTCTTGTTCCGAATGCTCGTTAATGAAAGAGACAGTAGCGAAATGATTGAAGCTGTTGAAAGAGACAGTAGCGAAATGATTGAAGCTGTTGAAAGAGACAGTAGCGAAATTGTTGAAGCTGTTGAAAGAGACAGTAGCGAAATTGTTGAAGCTGTTGAAAGAGACAGTAGCGAAATTGTTGAAGCTGTTGAAAGAGACAGTAGCGAATTTGTTGAAGCTGTTGAAAGAGACAGTAGCGAAATTGTTGAAGCTGTTGAAAGAGACAGTAGTGAAATTATTGAAGCTGTTGAAAGAGACAGTATGGATGCCTGAAGGGCTAATAATGAAATTTTTAAGTATAATGTAAGCACAAGTGCAAGGCAAATGTCTTGATCATGGCGTGTTGCGCATTACATATGAATAAGAAGAAAATGAATTATGTTAAAGAAAAGAAATTTTTATCGGAAATTTAAATTTGGATATTTGATTTGTCAATTGGCTAATATTTATTTTAAAATGATGTAAAAATAGTTTTGCAATAAAATTGTAGAGAACGAATCATTTTGGTAATATTTCACGAGGACGTGTAAAGGTCAGGATGGCCGTGTCGGCGCATACTTTTGTAAGCTGGTGGATGTGCTAGAATATTTCACAAGAATAATAATTCCATCAGCTCGGGGAAATCATTGGTATGTCAGCATATTGTATTATGTGTTAGAATATTCCAGAAGTACAGTAATTTCATCATTTCGGGAAATCATTGGTATTTCATCATATTACAATATTGCATACTGCGTTGCTATTGGTCGGCTGTATTTTTGTAGCTTTGGCATCTCCCGTTACAGCGCGGCGGCAGCGTGTGGTCGCTGTCGCCGAGTGTGGTTCGAAGGTTAGCACAGAGAAGAAGTGAGTGACACAAATTAATTGTGTGTAGAACTTCGGTGCATTCGAAACTCGCTGCGCGAAATGGAGAATAATAATTGTGCTCCGACATATACATATATATGTCGGAGCACAATTATTATTCTCCATTTCGCGCAGCGAGTTTCGAACGCACCGAAGTTCTACACACAATTAATTCGTGTCACTCACTTCTTCTCCGTGCTAACCTTCGAACCACACTCGGCGACAGCGACCACACGCTGCCGCCGCGCTGTAACAGGAGATGCCAAAGCTACAAAAATACAGCCGACCAATAGCAACGCAGTATGCAATATTGTAATATGATGAAATACCAATGATTTCCCCGAAATGATGAAATTACTGTACTTCTGGAATATTCTAACACATAATACAATATGCTGACATACCAATGATTTCCCCGAGCTGATGGAATTAATATTCTTGTGAAATATTCTAGCATATCCACCAGCTTACAAAAGTATGCGCCGACACGGCCATCCTGACCTTTACACGTCCTCGTGAAATATTACCAAAATGATTCGTTCTCTACAATTTTATTGCAAAACTATTTTTACATCATTTTAAAATAAATATTAGCCAATTGACAAATCAAATATCCAAATTTAAATTTCCGATAAAAATTTCTTTTCTTTAACATAATTCATTTTCTTCTTATTCATATGTAATGCGCAACACGCCATGATCAAGACATTTGCCTTGCACTTGTGCTTACATTATACTTAAAAATTTCATTATTAGCCCTTCAGGCATCCATACTGTCTCTTTCAACAGCTTCAATAATTTCGCTACTGTCTCTTTCAACAGCTTCAACAATTTCGCTACTGTCTCTTTCAAAAGCTTCAACAAATTCGCTACTGTCTCTTTCAACAGCTTCAACAATTTCGCTACTGTCTCTTTCAACAGCTTCAACAATTTCGCTACTGTCTCTTTCAACAGCTTCAACAATTTCGCTACTGTCTCTTTCAAAAGCTTCAATAATTTCGCTACTGTCTCTTTCAACAGCTTCAATCATTTCGCTACTGTCTCTTTCAACAGCTTCAATCATTTCGCTGCTGTCTCTTTCAACAGCTTCAATCATTTCGCTACTGTCTCTTTCAACAGCTTCAATCATCATATCGTATTTAAGGCATTTCTTATAAACTACGTGAAATAACAATTCAAGATTGAATTCAGAAATTTTGTGGACAGAATTTGCAAATTACTCTAGACAACATTGTCGCCTATGCCTCTCAAAACTACAAGGTTATGGCGTCTCTTCTCGCTAATTGTCTCTTTTATTAACGAGCATTCGGAACAAGAATCAAAGAAAAATGGAAACCGCTCACCAAACTATATTGCTGTCCCGTTCTGCTTAATTACCGCACACGTGTCGACTCTCCTCTCTATGGTTATATTCGCTGTTGCTGTTCCTGCACGCCGATGCAATATGTCCAACGTTGCCACATTTGAAACACGTAACTTTAGATCTGCCACTGCTATCGCCTGGTCTCGTCTCGTTTCTCTCGTTCTTTTCTTCTGCTCTTCTGTTTCGGCACTCCATTGCCTTGTGTCCGAGTTTACCACAACTATGGCATCTAATCGGTGTTTGCATTTTGTGCCTCTTCTTTTCGGGACCTTGCTCTATTCCAGCGAATTAGGCATTTCTGACGAACGAGTGGGCTCTGAGTTGTTGTTGTAGCTCCGCTCGTGTCTTTACGTTCGTTTTGAAAACCAAATGCTGAAGTCTGGGGTCGATATGCGATGTATGTGCCAGGGCCAATGATACCACAATCTCTTCGTGCGTCATTTCCTTCCACTTGGTCAGTAAAGTTGTAACCAAACGGCTGGAGTACACCGAAAGGCATTCATCTTGATTTGGGCGTCCATTCAGCATGTTCAGCAACACTGCAGCACGTGCGCCAGTCACCGACGCTTTCAATAATTCAGCTATCACTTTATTTTGCCTTTCGACTATCGCGCGTAAACTTTGTTCCGAATTGTTTTGTAGGTGTGGTGATCCCACTTCTGATGTCGGAGCACAATTATTATTCTCCATTTCGCGCAGCGAGTTTCGAACGCACCGAAGTTCTACACACAATTAATTCGTGTCACTCACTTCTTCTCCGTGCTAACCTTCGAACCACACTCGGCGACAGCGACCACACGCTGCCGCCGCGCTGTAACAGGAGATGCCAAAGCTACAAAAATACAGCCGACCAATAGCAACGCAGTATGCAATATTGTAATATGATGAAATACCAATGATTTCCCCGAAATGATGAAATTACTGTACTTCTGGAATATTCTAACACATAATACAATATGCTGACATACCAATGATTTCCCCGAGCTGATGGAATTAATATTCTTGTGAAATATTCTAGCATATCCACCAGCTTACAAAAGTATGCGCCGACATATACATATATACATGTATATAGTAACATATCTACACCCACAACTCCCCAATCACAACCACACACACTATTGTAAACAATCACACACACACATTAATGTCTAAGTACGAAATGTATTCAAAGATCGAGAGCCCTTCGATTATGCTTAGCTTTCATCTACGCATAGCAAAGTGCAAAAGTCCGAAGTCCAAAGTCTAGACTCTGGGGCGAGCCAATGTCCACGTCCCCTAAACATTCCATCACTTGGCGAGCCAACTGAAATAACAAAAACTTCCGCCCACACAATCGTCTCAGGATTCTCAAATTACTCCTATTTTTCGGGGCTCCTCTCTTAACGGGAGAATAGACACCTCTCTTTCCGGGAGAATAGACGTTGATAACTTTATTCTCTTAAACTTCGCTCTTAAGCTATCCCAATCCGCCTATATAAACCCAAACATGTCCCTATACACTAGTTCAGTTCTGAGTACGTTATCAATCTCGATAACACTGCTAAGCCCACTTCAACCCCGAAGTCCATTATCCAACCTAGTGATAATCCAAAGGCTCTAGTTCTTCCTTTACTGGAAATAATAAAACGTTTAATAATAAATAAAATAACCTCCTGTGTTCTTTTTTTTATTAAACACTCGGTCTGAATTCGTAAATATATATATGTACATACATATGTATGTATTACCCACAATAATACCAACCCTTCCAACCTAATTTTAATCAATACATTCAATTATTTAGACCTAGCTATACACAGAGATGACTAACAACAACCCTCTACGTCTGAAACTACTAACTTCCCGATTACTAAACTACTAAGACCATCCGACAGTGAACCAACTAAAATGTCTATTGACGAAATGAGATTCCAAGACCCGCATGAATTCGAACAAGTTCAACTTACAAATAACAGTATTATGACCAAAATCAATACAATCCGTATCAAAATCATGGGTTCATTAATGAAGGGCAACAACAAGTCCAATACGTACAAATTAATAACGAACAAAATTAAATTAATTCTGAACTAAACAAAAATTTTCGGTTAACAGCCCCGGACAACACGAATACATATCATGTCTTCCCATTCAAAATAGTAGATGTGAAGTTTTAACATCAAATGGCCCTATTACCTTGAACGACTTGATTATGTTACAGAAATTTTATTTTCAAAAAAACCGAACCAGATTTTCTAATTATTACGATACGCTAATTGGCAGAAAATTGCTCAATCAGTTATTAATTACAAATATATATATATTATTAATTATTCCTATCGTATCAAACATACAAATTAATTACTTTAGATGCCGAAAGAAACCAAAATTTTTATATCCGAAGGACACCAGAAACAATTGCAAACTCAGATCAGGAATCAATAAAATAATAAAATTTTTCACAGTTTCGATTAGATCACCTAAATCTGGAAGAAACTTTAAAGTTAAAAGGCTTATTAAATAAATTTAGAAATCTTGAATATAAGGCAGGAGAGAAATAAACATTTACAAATACATTTAAACACGTACTAAATACAACACATAACTACCCAATTTATTCAAAACAATACCCACTTGCACTAACACACGAAATTGAAGTAGAAAACCAAGTACAGGAAATGCTAAATCAGGGATTAATTAGGAAAAGTATTTCGCCAAACAATAGTCCTACTTCTGGAATAATGAATTAGAGGGTAGTAATTGATTATTGAAAGCTAAATGAAATAACCATACCTGACAGATATCCAATTCCAAATATGGACGATATTTTGCAAACTGGGTAAATGCCAATATCTTACAACAATCAAACTGGAAAAAGCATTTCACCAAATAGAAATGGACGAGGAATTAATTCCTGAAACTGCATTTTCCACCAAAAGCGGTCATTACGAATACCTTCGAATGCCATTTGGCCTTAGAAATGCACCCGCTACTTTTCAAAGGTGCATGAATACTATCATTCAACCGTTGCTTAACAAACACTGTTTGGTGTATCTGGATGATGATATTATATTTTTTTCAACATCCCTTACAGAACATTTAAATTCAATACAACTAGTTTTTTCAAAGCTTGCAGAAGCAAATTTAAAATTGCAGCTAGACAAATGTGACCATGACCAGCTGCTTATAAAAAGGAGCAAAGAGAGATACGCAAAAACTAGAGTACATAGAGGCATTCGAAAAACTTAAGGCTTCGATAATTCGACCCCCAATTTTACAATTAAATGATTTTCAAAATAAATTTGTTTTAACCACTTGGCCCTCGGGGCTGTCCTTTGTCAAAACGGTCATCCTATTTCTTTCATTAGCTGAACACTTAACACTTAAATTACACTGCTATCGAAAAAGAATTACTCGCCATAGTTTGGGCCACAAAAACTTTTCGACATTATTTACTATGGCGACAATTTCTCATTAAGAGAGATCAACCTCTTAGATGGCTTCATAGCTTCACACTTTATCTCTAAAGAAAGTCTTTGAAAAACTCAGAGAAGCCAACTTAAAATTGCAGCTAGATAAATGTGAATTCATGAAGAAAGAAACTGAATTCTTAGGACACATTGTCACACCTAAGCAAATAAAATCATTTTTGGTATTATGTGGATTCTATCGCAAGTTCATTCCTAACTTTGCCAAAATAGTTAAACCCATGACCCTCAAACTAAAGAAAGGTGCTGTAATAGATATGAAATGTAAAGACTACATCGAATCATTTGAAAGACTAAAGGTTTTGATAACATCAGATCCGATATTAATCTACCCTGGTTTTTCAAAGCCCTTTTCTATAACAACTGACGCAAGTAATCTTGCTATTGGTGCAGTGCTTTCACAGAACTATAAGCCCGATTGTTATGCCAGCAGAACGCTGAACGAAAACGAAGTTGATTTGATGCTACTATTGAAAAAGAATTGTTAGCTATAGTTTGGGCGACAAAATATTTCAGGTCATACTTATTCGGCAGGCCATTTGAAATAATGAGTGATCACAAGCCATTGGTATGACTCAATAATATCTAAGAACCGGACATGAAATTACAAAGGTGGAAAATCAAACTTAATGAATTTGATTATAAAATAAAATATTTTCCAGGCAAAGAAAATTTTGTCGCAGATGTTCTTTCCCGCACAAAGATAGAAGAAGTCATGGTTGGCGAAGTCGCAAACAGCGCAGACGCAACTATATATAGTGCCAATGAAGAACGCAATTTACTTCCCTAATGATGAAGATTTTCTGATTTTTCAGAGGGCATTTACCGAAATCATAAGCCCTAACAATTTCACAAAACTATTGAGATGTACAACCAAGCTAATTGACATACTAATTAATGCGGAATTTAAGGACTTAATCTTAAAGAAACATAAGGAACTTTTACATCCAGGTATAGAAAAAATCATTAATTGGTTTAAAGAAAAATACTATTACCCTGATAGTCAAAAGCTAATTCAAAATATTATCAATGAATGTGAAATCTGTAATCTAGCAAAAACAGAACATCGAGACACAATTTTGACATACGAAACAACACCAGAAATATTTAACACAAGGGAAAAATACGTGATAGATTTTTATCTCATGGGAAACCTGATTTTCCTATCTTATATTTATTTTTATTCGAAATTTGTCTCACTAGTAGAAGTAAAAAGTAGAGATTGGCTAGAAGCGAAAAGAGCCATTACTAAAATAGTCAATGATATGGGAAAGCCACAGGAAATTAAAGCAGACAAAAATTCAGCTCATATGTGCATAGCTTTGCAAAAACTGGTTAAGATCCGAAGGCGTTGAAATTTCTGTAACAACTAGTAAAAATGGTGTATCTGATATAGAAAGATTTCACAGGACCGTAAACGAAAAACTAAGAATCATTGGAAACGAACAAAATATTGAAGATAGGTGTACAAAATTTGAAACAATTCTATACGTATATAATCACAAAACCAAACATAATAGTACTAAACGACATCCAGCGGACATTTTTCTATATGCAGGCGGCCCAGACTTTAACGTACAACAAAACAAAATCGATAAAATCAAATATCTTAATAAGAATAGGTATGATTTTGAAGTTGACATAAAATATAGGCTCCACTTGTAAATATATAGGCTGCACTTGTAAAAAGTAAAATCACTAGTCCATTTAAAAAGACAGGAAAAATTGAACAAGTGGACAGTAAACATTTTGAAGAAACAAACCGCGGCAGGAAAATCGTTCATTACAAATCAAAATTTAAGAAACAGAAAAAGTTTAATAAGAGTAAATACGATAATTCCAGACCAACCAATGAAGCGCAAGATATACAACACATTCCTAATAATGCTTAGTTGCATATTTTCATTTATCACCATGGTTAAATGCAGCAATATCGAAGTAAACGCAATAAGCACGAAGAATGGATATCTTATATTCCAAACTGGAAGAATGGAGATTCCAACCAGCTACGAATACCATTATTTGAGTATAAACATAACAAAGACAATGCTTATGTTCGAAAATCTAGTAACTGAAGCAAATGACTATCCCAATGTACCACAGATACAATATTTAGTCGATAAACTAAAACGGTAAATAAATGGATTAAGAATTATTCAGCGAAGCAAAAGAGGTCTTTTAAACATAGTAGGGAAAGCTTATAAATACTTAATCGGTACATTAGATGAAGACGACAGGGAAGAACTAGAAGAAAAAATTAATAACATGTCAGAAGACTCCGTGAAAACCCATGATCTAAATATGATTATCGACATATTTAACAGCGGTTTTGACATAATTAATAAGCTCAAGCTAGAAAATGAACAAAATCAACAAATTGCAATACTGATATTCAACCTACAGCAGTTTACAGAATACATAGTTTACATACATATGCAATTAACTAGACTAGGAATCTTTAACCCAAAATTACTAAAACACGATTATATGAAACAAATTCGGAGAAAATGGTAAAGATAAAAACATCAACTTGGCTCAAACGAAATTTTGATTATTTCCCACGTTCCTAGCGAAGTCACTAAAGTTCCGATATTTCAAATAGTTCCGTATCCAGATGAACATAACTATATTCTAACCGAGCAAATATTCGATAAATTTTAGATTCAATAGCCAAGTATTTCATAAAGATACAGATAAAGTAATATTCGACAAATGTATTGTTGGACTTATAAAAAAAGAGCAAACTCAGTGCAAATACAATAAAACCCATAGAAATTTTCAAATAAATTATATAGAACCATATATAATTTTAGCATGGAATATTCCTGAAACAATTGTCAACCAAGATTGTACAAATCACAAAATATTAATCTCAGGAAACAACATTAGTAAAATTAAAAATTGTACCATGCAAATAGATAAGTTCCTAATTTCTAATAATTTAGCAGATTTTACACAAACAAATTACATCACCAACAATGTTACACGTTTATAACCAATAAATCACTTACAAACAAAAGAAATGATAAAACCCATGTAAAACACTATAACTTTTTTCAAATAATATGCATTACAACATTTGTCTACATGATAATTAGTTTCAACAAATAAAATATTGTAATCATTCAGTGAAATAAAATTATATTTTTTTCACATATGAGTATTGCAAACATTTAATTATATATATATGTAGGATATTTATTATTTAGCACAATTGTTTATCTTAGTAATATTTTGATATTATAATAGTTTGCTTATTATATTTTATATTTAATAAAAAAGATGACTTGTGACAACACTTCTTGATCTCCGGACATACCACGACTACACAACTTTGCCTTACTCCGGACACGACAACTTTCGGCTTGCCGATCTTTTTACTGCACAACTTTCAATTCGCTTTGTTCTTCTTCGACTGACTCTATACTTCTCCTTTTTCTTATAACTCCTTCTTCCTCTTCTGCCTGCACTCACGACGCTACCATTGGTACGTGGAGGAAGCTATTCTCCAGATTCATAACTACGAATACATTTGCGGACTGAAGCTGTTCGAGCACATCATCCATGCGTTACACTGGAAAGCAGTCCTTAGGTACCATTACTATTTAATTGACGAAAGTCAATGCAGATTCTGTACGTGCCATCCTTCTTCTTGACCACGACGACTCGTCTGGCAAAGTTCGATGAAGATTTGCGCACAATGCCATCCTGCAACCAGGCGTCAACTTGTTTTCTGATCTCTATCTACTTATCTCTTTTAATTCAGCGCATTCCGACCGCGCTGACGCCTTTGTAAATATGAATTCTCCGTCATTCAAAGTCACGCAGAACTGCGATGCAAAGTCAAAGCCAAGTATTACGTCGTTCTCGATGTGATTGTTTGGTATCACCAAAGACACTACAATAACAACATGCGTAACGGCCATACATTGGTTTGGCACTATGCAGCCACTTTTTTGGTGAAGGCCAAATTTGCTCTCTTTCCGCTCGCTTACGCTGAGAGCGTAAGAAATCTAAAAATATAATTTGCTTGCTTTTGTAAGTAAAAACAAGAGACGAGAACGCGTATATGTGTGCGTGTTGTGCTCGAAGACGATTTTCGGGCCGAAATCAATTCTGATCGAAGAAACGAATTTATATATTTGGAGTTGTGGCCAATTTCGTAGCAATATGCTAAACTAAAATAATAATTAATATAGATAAAAAAAAGCTGAATATAATGCGCTTTTTAAAGAATAAAAATGGTTCATTTACATATGTTCACGCCGGAAGGGCGCAAACAGTTGAGCGGCAGTGTAAGCGGCCAATGCTTGCACTCAAAGCTCCTCCACGGCTCGCAAGCACCGCTGCTCGCGCTCTCCTTCTCTCCTCTCGCTCTCCTCCCTTTCCGCAAGGTATTCACCTCTCCGCGGTCCCGCGGTATTTCCACTGTTAGTGTTAAGGTAGTCTTAATTTACAAGTGCGTGAATAAAGAACGAAAAGTTGAAGTCAACCCCGCGCGTTTTTTAATTTCTGGAGGAATCCGCAGCAGCCGCAGCAACAACAACAACAAACATTTCCGCCCTCTACATTTCATGGTCCTTCGAGCCGGATAAATCCTGATCCTGCCAGCGCTCCTTGCGGAAAAAATCAAGATAAGTACGGCTTTAAATCCTATTCCGTCCGTGGTGCAGATTATCTGCATTCCCTTTAACCAAAGTGTAACCAAAGTTAACCTAAGTTTTGATTGTTTCCCGTCGGCAAATCCATACCACAAATAAAATTTATTCCAAGTGCCGACGCGGAAAAGGCGTTTTATTTTGCATCAATGATTTTAATAATATTATATTAATAAATAAATATATTATATAATATAATAAATAATATTAAGAACAAATTTTATGTCTAAACTCCAAATAATACATACATATTCACATACACACAGTCGCGACTTACATAGACTTTCCAAGTGCAAGTTCTTTCGTCTCCTCTTTGTTCTTTATTGCCCTGACAAAAACCGGCGCATAGCGACGAGAGAATACCCTACAATCGAAATATAAAATACAAAATTTAAAAAAAAAAAAAAACTGACCCGATTATTTAATAATTATTTAAGCCAAATAATAATTTTTTTTTACAAGCTATTTCTGGCTCCTATTTCTGGTTCCTAAATTAAAATAATAAAATTGTCGCGATTTTTTCGTTGTGGTCCTAAATCCGGTAGCTATTTTTATAAATTCAAGTTTATAGCTATTTTCTATATATTAGCTATTCTTTTTCGGGATTTCCAGTCGGTAGCGATTTTTTATAAATCCTTGGCTATTATCCAGACTCCAGCTGGTAGCTATTTTTTAGCTATTTTTCCAGAAATTGCAATTTATAGTCTTTTTTATAAATTTGAGCTACTGTTTTTTCTAGACTCCAATATAGCTATATCTTCTTGTCGACTTCACTCTAGCTGTTGCTTTTTGTGAATCCTCCTAGCTATTTTTTCACACTGAGTTTTAGCTATATGAAATCCGGTAGCTATTTTTTATAAATTCAAGTTTATAGCTATTTTCTATATTAGCTATTCTTTTTCGGGATTTCCAGTCGGTAGCGATTTTTATAAATCCTTGGCTATTATCCAGACTCCAGCTGGTAGCTATTTTTTAGCTATTTTTCCAGAAATTGCAATTTATAGCTTTTTTTATAAATTTGAGCTACTGTTTTTTCTAGACTCCAATATAGCTATATCTTCTTGTGGACTTCACTCTAGCTGTTGCTTTTTGTGAATCCTCCTAGCTATTTTTTCACACTGAGTTTTAGCTATACGAAATCCGGTAGCTATTTTTTATAAATTCAAGTTTATAGCTATTTTCTATATTAGCTATTCTTTTTCGGGATTTCCAGTCGGTACCGATTTTTATAAATCCTTGGCTATTATCCAGACTCCAGCTGGTAGCTATTTTTTAGCTATTTTTCCAGAAATTGCAATTTATAGTATTTTTTATAAATTTGAGCTACTGTTTTTTCTAGACTCCAATATAGCTATATCTGCTTGTGGACTTCACTCTAGCTGTTGCTTTTTTGTGAATCCTCCTAGCTATTTTTTCACACTGAGTTTTAGCTATACGAAATCCGGTAGCTATTTTTTATAAATTCAAGTTTATAGCTATTTTCTATATTAGCTATTCTTTTTCGGAATTTCCAGTCGGTAGCGATTTTTAGAAATCCTTGGCTATTATCCAGACTCCAGCTGGTAGCTATTTTTTTAGCTATTTTTTCAGAAATTGCAATAAACTGAATTTTAGCTATATTGTACTTCATTTAAGCTTTTTTCCAGTTGATTTAAGATCTATTGGGGCCTTATTTCACAAAAATTGGGATTTTTTTTCCTTCGTGCTCCAATCTCCAGATCCCAATTGCAACTTTCTCCCGAATTCCGACGGGATCCTTTGTCCATCCAGATTTGGATGCCCTCTGGGTCTGGTTCCTTTTCAATTCCACATTTTTTGCGGCGTGCAGGCCTTCTTGACTTCCTTCTCCTAGGGCATAGCTGAGCATGCCCCTAGAGGGAGACAAGAAAAAGACACCCGCACCTGGAAAAGAACAAAAGTTCAACCCGCAATCTCCGCTATCCACTCGCGGTAGGCCAGCACCCAAGTCCGTTAGTCCCAGGGTCAAAACCGCGACTCCCACTCCGAAACCAAAGGTTGTGCCATCGATCAGTTCGAAGACAACTCCTAGGTTGGTCATTTCCCGACCAGTGACGCGAGCGTCTAGTGAGTCTTCTCTATCGAGAAAATCCGAGAGTCCCTCCGCTGTCGGGATTGATTTCCTCCGCGTCACACGCTCTACCACAAAGAGAATGGCATCCTCTGAGCAGCCGACGCCCGCAAACGCAGCGTTGCATAAATTCATCGCCGTCAGCGATCGCGTAAGCCTTTTCGAAGCGAAGATCAACACTCCAGATCAAGCCTCTCCGTCCCTACACACGTTACAAGTCCGTCTGCAACAGGTGCGAGCCTTATGGGACAAAGTGGAAAGAGAGTACGAAACATGCTCTGACCTAATGGCCCAAGAAGGATCGCTCGACACAGTGCCTATTCTCCAGGCCAAATATGACTACTGCTACTCAGTATACGAGTCATGTGCAGCACAAATTGGGGAAACAATCGACAGAGCAACGCCTCAAGTCGCGCAAGCACCCTCTCAGCCGCTAATTTCGTCCGGCTGCCGCTTACCTCCATGCGACACGGAAGTCTTCGATGGCGACTACCTCCGATGGCCCACTTTCCGGGACCTATTCACGGCAATTTACGTAAACAACCCCAGGCTGACTCCGGTCGAGAAGCTATTCCATCTCCTCACGAAAACAAGTGGCGAAGCAAAAGCCATCGTGGCGAAATCTCCTCTCACGAATGATGGTTTTGCTTCGGCGTGGGAGGCACTGCGAGATCGGTTCCAAAATAAGCGACTTTTAGTCAACAGCCAGCTCAAGCTTCTTTTTAACTTGAGTTCAATTTCGCAAGAATCTGGTCATGCTTTAAAAGAGCTACAATCCACGATTCAGGGGTGTTTAACAGCACTAGCGCATTCCCAGGTATCCACAGAAAACTGGGATTGTCTCTTGGTTTTCCTTTGCGCGAGCAAACTGCCCAAGCAGACCCTGTCCTTATGGGAACAGTCGCTAACTACCAAATCCGAGATCCCAGCTTGGGAAGAAATGAATGCCTTCCTGAGCGAAAGGTATCGGACATTGGAAGCCATCGAAGATATGAAACCGACTCAGGCGGTTCCAAAAAGGCTTCAATCCTTCGAGACAAAGGTCAGCACCAAACAGAAAGGGTGTGACTTATGTTCTAAGGAGAACCATCCGGTACGATTGTGCCCGCGGTTTCTTCAAATGTCTGTTGACTCGCGCTCCGGATATATAAAAAAGAAGCAGCTATGTCTGAATTGTTTTGCCAGAGGTCACCAGCTACGTGACTGCACAAGCACACACAGCTGCTTTACATGTAAGGGCAGGCACCATACGCTGCTGCATCGCAGCCCCCCAAATTCCGAAAATGCGAGTTCCTCAACCTCGCCCCCTACACAGCAACTTCCGAGACCCTCTAGCAGAAATGCATCGGCAAGCACCTCAACGGTGCAAACTTTGTTCGCGTCCGGCACTTCAGCCGTCCTACTGAGCACAGCGATGATTGACGTGTGCCATTTGGGGACGAGCTACCGAGCCCGAGCCCTAATCGACTCGGGATCCGAGGCGACGTTCATTTCAGAACGCCTGTTCAACCTCATCAAGTTGCCATTCCGCAACACCCAGACCCAAGTCTCCGGGTTAAATCATTCAGTCTCCGCGAAATCCTCGAAGCTGTGTCACTTCGGGATTCGCTCTCCTACTAAGCCAGGTCTACAGTTAGACACTGAAGCGTACGTCCTTCCGGAGCTCTCAGGCAAACTGCCCTCCTATCCGATCCCTCGGAATTCTTTGAAGGACCTGCCCGCACTCCGCTGGGCAGATCCTACCTTTTTTGAGAGCTCTCAAATTGATGTACTGATCGGGGCTGACATTCTACCATCCATAATGATGGATGGCACCCGACAAAATATTTGCGGCTCGCTCCTGGGCCAAGAAACTATTTTCGGGTGGGTGCTAACGGGGCCGATTTCCAAGGGTAAGCCGAAACGGGTGAAATGGCGTTATTTTCAATACGTCTTCAGTGCAGACATTACGAAAATGTATCGTCAGATCTGGGTCGATCCAAAACATACCCCGTTTCAAAGAATTCTGTTCCGAAACAAGGAAGGAGATATCCGAGACTTTGAACTAAAAACAGTGACCTTCGGGGTCAACTGCGCCCCCTTCCTCGCTATTCGAGTCTTGCAACAGCTGGCAGAGGATATCCAAGTGCCATTTCCAAATGCCAGCCGCATCATCCAGCAGCACATGTACGTCGACGACGTTCTGGCAGGGGCGAATTCCGTAAACGAAGCCCAAAGTTCAATTCGAGAGTTGCAAGCAGCCCTAAGTGCCTCCGGGTTTCCGCTAAGAAAGTGGACCTCGAACAACAAAAGCGTCCTTAAAGACGTCCCGGCCGAACACCTCCTTCATAGCGAGTTCCTCGACATCGATGCCGAAAGCACGGCCAAGACGCTCGGTATTCGGTGGAGGGCAAAGTCCGACGAATTCTATTTCGTTCCCCCCGACATAGTTGTGGAACCCTCCCATACAAAGCGAGAAGTTTTGTCCCAAATCGCTAGGTTGTTCGATCCTGCCGGGTGGCTCGCGCCGTTCATAATCCGTTCAAAAATGTTCATGCAGGAGATTTGGTTTCAAAACTTAGGCTGGGACGATAAGCTTCCCACTGAAATGAGTCAGCGGTGGCAATCGTTTTTAGATGAGTATTCCGACCTCAACCAGATCCGGGTTCCGAGATGGATCTGGTACCAGCCTGAGGTAATCATAGAGCACCACGGTTTCTGTGACGCGTCTCAGAGAGCCTATGGAGCGGCTATATACATCCGCGTCGAGATGGGGCAAAAGATCCTGACTCGCCTGCTTACAGCCAAAACACGAGTGGCCCCGGTAAAAACCGTCTCCCTTCCTCGGCTAGAGCTCTGTGGTGCCGTGCTGTTAACCGAAATGGTGACAGCAATCCTTCCGCACATGCCCTCCGCCAGTTCAGATATCCGCTGCTGGACAGATTCCACAATCGTCTTAGCCTGGCTACGAAAGCCTGCGTGCAACTGGACCACATTTGTGGCCAACAGAGTTGCCAAGATCACGCAGGCGACGCCAGTCGACTGTTGGGCACACGTTCGCTCAGAACAAAACTCCGCCGATCTAGCCAGTCGAGGCGTATCCCTACATGAATTGGCAGAAAACCATCTCTGGTGGCACGGACCAGAGTGGCTGCAAGGGCCACGAGAGCTATGGCCAGCACAAAGCGACACTCTTCCAGTGACAGAGCTAGAGCAGCGCGCGGTCAAAGTGCATTTTGTCAAGGGCCCGTCCATCGACTTTCTCGAACGTTTCTCCAAATTGGACAAGGCCCTGCGAGTTCTGGTCTATGTTCAACGCTTCCTTAAACGCTGCCGCAAAGGTTCGTTCTTGCCCAGTTCACGACCTACAAGTAAAGAGATCCGAGAGGCAGAACGAACTCTGACCTCCATTGCGCAGCGCAGAGCATATGGCCAAGAGCTTCAGCATCTGACCGAGAAAAGGCCTCTTCCAGTGTCAAGTCCTTTGGTGAATTTGTTCCCGTTCATTGACCAACACGGCCTTTTAAGGGCGTGCGGCCGTCCCACTGCATCCAAAACCCTGCAATATGATGAACGTCATCCGATTCTTCTCCCCTATGACTGTAGACTGTCGCGCCTCATCGTCCAATTTACTCACCAAATTACTCTTCATGGCGGTAGTCAATTGATCGTACGCCTGATCCGAACAAAGTATTGGATTCCTAAAATCAAGAATCTGGTGAAGGCTGTGGTCAATCCGTGTAAGATTTGCACGATTTACAAGAAGAGGCTCCAAACACGGCTGATGGGCGACTTCCCGACAGATAGAGTCTCCTTGTCAAGGGCGTTCACCTACACGGGTATCGACTATGCCGGCCCTTTCGAAATAAAAAATTATACAGGGAAAGCGTGTCTCATAACGAAGGGATATGTTTGTGTGTTTGTGTGCTTTTCCACGAAGACTATCCATTTGGAACCCACTTCCGATCTAACAACCGAGAAATTTCTAGCGGCCTTTGCTCGTTTCGTAGCGGGGCGCGGTTGTCCTCAGCGGGTCCATTCGGATAATGGTAAAACCTTTGTGGGGGCGGCAACTTTGATTTCCAGGGACTTTCTCCAAGCTATCAAAGAGTCCGTGACTGATGCATATAGCCATCAGGGACTCGTATGGCGGTTCATCCCACCAGGGGCTCCACATATGGGGGGTTTGTGGGAAGCAGGGGTGAAAAGCTTCAAAACCCTGTTCCTTAAATCGACGTCAGTCCGCAAATATACATTTGAGGAGCTGGCGACGCTTCTCGCTAAGATTGAGGCTTGCCTCAACTCTAGACCCCTCTCCCCTATGTCCGAAGATCCCTCAGATTTGCTGGCCCTCACACCAGGCCATTTCCTTATTGGAGGGCCGTTGCTTTCCACGGCGGAACCCGAGATAAAGGGCGAAGCCAAGTCGATAATAAATCGATGGCAACACCTCAAGGCACAACATCAGCAGTTTAGTGCACGGTGGAAAGAGGAGTATCTCAAAGAACTCTGTTCACGCCAGAAGGGCGCAAACAGTTGAGCGGCAGTGTAAGCGGCCAATGCTTGTACTCGAAGCTCCTCCACGGCTCGCAAGCACCGCTGCTCGCGCTCTCCTTCTCTTCTCTCGCTCTCCTCCCTTCCCGCAAGGTATTCACCACTCCGCGGTCCCGCGATATTTCTACTGTTAGTGTTAAGGTAGTCTTAAGTTACAAGTGCGCGAATAAAGTACGGAATTTTCGTGAAGTCGATCCCGATTGTTTCATTTCAGGGAGAATCAGCAGCAGCCGCAGCAACTACAACCACGGCAATTTTCCGCCCACTCCATTTCATGGACCTTCGAGCCGGATGAGCTCTGATCCTGCCAGCGCTCCTTGCGGAAAATTCAAGATAAGTACGGCTTTAAATCCTATTCCGTCCGTGGTCGCCATTTTCGTTTTTCCAACGGCGTTTATTCTTTCCGTCCATCCGTATCAAGTGAAAAGTGAAAATATATAAGTACATGCGCCCAGCCACCGAGATTACTTTTTTTTTAAGTGCATAAACAAGCACTTTGCCAATACCGGCCCCCTAATTCGTCTCACGGTGCTCCGCTGATATCCAAGCGCATGTACATATATATACATATATATACACTGTCCAAAATTCACTGTTATCGTCCGCTGCTAAACTGCTGTTTTTTTTTTGTGCCTCAATAAAATATACAACCCAATACAAATACAACAATACAATACAATATACAAATTTAATTAAATTAAATTAAATATACACATACATATAATCACCAAAAATTTCACATACACACAAATATACATAGCCATATACATACATTACGACATATCCATTGTCATACATAGATTCCAACGATATTCACATACACACAGTCGCGACTTACACAGACTTGCCAAGTGCAAGTTCTTTCGTCTCCTCTTTGTTCGTTATTGCCCTGACAAAAAAACCAGCGCATAGCGACGAGAGAATACCCTATTGTCGAGACATAAAATAAAATAAATAAGTCCGACGATAAAATTTAAAAATAAATAATTTAATAAAAAAAAAGGAAAGAAACGATTGTTTTAATTATTATTATTATTGATTATTATTTAATAATTATTTAACCCAAATAATAATTTTTTTTACAAGCTATTTCTGGCTCCCATTTCTGGTTCCTAAATTAAAATAATAAAATTGTGGTCCTAAATCCGGTAGCTATTTTTATAAATTTAAACTTGAATTTTCTATCTATTTTCCATATATTAGCTATTGTTTTTCGGGATTTCCAGTCGATAGCGATTTTTTATAAATCCTTGGCTATTATCCAGACTCCAGCTGGTAGCTATTTTTTAGCTATTTTTCCAGAAATTGCAATTTATAGTCTTTTTATAAATTTGAGCTACTGTTTTTTCTAGACTCCAATATAGCTATATCTTCTTGTGGACTTCACTCTAGCTGTTGCTTTTTGTGAATCCTCCTAGCTATTTTTTCACACTGAGTTTTAGCTATATGAAATCCGGTAGCTATTTTTTATAAATTCAAGTTTATAGCTATTTTCTATATTAGCTATTCTTTTTCGGGATTTCCAGTCGGTAGCGATTTTTATAAATCCTTGGCTATTATCCAGACTCCAGCTGGTAGCTATTTGTTAGCTATTTTTCCAGAAATTGCAATTTATAGTCTTTTTTATAAATTTGAGCTACTGTTTTTTCTAGACTCCAATATAGCTATATCTGCTTGTGGACTTCACTCTATCTGTTGCTTTTTTGTGAATCCTCCTGGCTATTTTTTCACACTGAGTTTTAGCTATATGAAATCAGGTAGCTATTTTTTATAAATTCAAGTTTATAGCTATTTTCTATATTAGCTATTCTTTTTCGGGATTTCCAGTCGGTAGCGATTTTTATAAATCCTTGGCTATTATCCAGACTCCAGCTGGTAGCTATTTTTTAGCTATTTTTCCAGAAATTGCAATTTATAGTTGTCGTCGTGCGTCAAATGGAGTTGCCTTAAACGGCTACTCCACGCATTGGTTCCCGAAAGAAAAGGCAGACTAATCCGTGGTAGTAGAACACGTTTTATTCTGGAAGAATTCAATGTTTCATAATTGTAACTAACTTAACTTATAGCTCACCGCAGTGTGTCCTCCAACTTTTACACGACAATGAAAAGCTAAATTTTCCCGGCAATTTACAATGGCTAATAACAATGTGCCCAGACACATATGGGCTTACAAATCCTTCCACATTCGGACTTCTCAAAATACTAACTAGCCTATCGATAACAATATTCGATCCGCGACATCCCCGACCCCGTGAAGAACCGCTTCACTCAAATCCAAAACTGCAAGTTTAGAGACGGGTCGCATCATTGTCCTAGATAGGCCGTTGTCGTTCACGCGCACCTTAGCGCGTCTGACGACTCCATCAGCTCCGCTGTAGATCTCCTCCACGATGCCCTTGCGCCACTCTCGTCGGGCCAAGGCAGGATCACAGACGAAGACCATATCACCCTGGTGGATGGGCTCCGTTCGGCGGCACCACTTCTCGCGGCGCACAAGCGTAGGCAGGTACTCCATGACCCACCTCCTCCAGAAACGGTCTCGTAGCAGGCGAGCAATCCTCCACTGCTTCCTCGTAGACCACTCCTTGGGCAGCTCCGCATCCAATCCAGGTGTATCCGGCAGATTGGCTACTCCCTTGAGTAGATCGTTTGGCGTCAACGGCGCCTCCTGGTCCGCATCCACAGGCAAGTGGGTGAGCGGACGCGAGTTTACAATATTCTCCGCCTCAATCAGGAAACTCTCCAATACATGGTCCCTCGGCGCAACTTCCTTCAGGGTATGACGCAGTACTCTCTTGACGCACTGCACCATGCGCTCCCAAACTCCGCCCTCAGACGGGTTCGCTGGACAATTAAAAACCCATTCAATGCTTCTGCTTGACAACTCACTCTGAAGCTTCTCCATCTCGAATACGTCACCAAAGCGCCTGGCTTCCCTGTCAGCTCCCACGAAGTTCTTGCCGTTATCGCTGCGCAGTCTATATACTGGCCCTCTACGACAGACGAAGTTCCTGATCGCAATTATGCAGGAATCCGTCGACAGGTCATGCGCCAGCTCCAGGTGAATCGCCCTTGTCGTCAAACACGTAAACAAGGCGACCCAACGCTTCTCCTTGTGACGGGACACAGTCACCAGCAGTGGCCCAAAGTAGTCCAGTCCTGTGTATTTGAATGGCCATCCACCCGCATCCAGTCTGTCTTCCGGATGGGGTCCCATTATCGGCGGCATCGGCCGCGCTCGCTGCAACTTGCACTCGTTGCACGATGAGATGACTCTCCGCATCACACGCCTCATCTTTGTGACCCAGAACTTTGTCCGGATCTCCGCAATCGTAGCATCCACATTTTGATGCTTCATCCTGGCGTGGAAGTCTCTCACAATCAGCTCTGTCAGACTGTGCCTGTGTGACAGTAATACGGGCCTCCTCGCACTGTACGGCATGCACAGTGCGGCATCAATTCTGCCGTAAGCTCGCAGAATCCCGTCCTCGTCTAGGTAGGGCACCAACCCTCGAATGTCGCTCGATCTACCGACGTCCTGTCCAGTTTCCGCCGACCTCATCTCGTCGGGGAAAGACTCCAATTGTGCCTGTCTGACCAACAGGTTCTCCGCGGCCTTACATTCTGCTGCAGTAAGGCCGTATTCCTCGAGCTCGTTTCGCTGTTTGCGGCACCAGCGCGCAAACCGTAGGACCCAGGCTGTGGTCCTCACCAGGCGACTGAAGCTCGAGAATCTCTGAAACGGAATAACAAATTGGTCTGCCACAACTAATGCAAACTCACTGGGCATCTCTTCTTCATCAGGGGCATCTGGAACACGCTCAGTTCCTTCCTCAGGCCCCGGCCAGCTGGCTGCTGGCTGCCTCAAAAATGCAGGTCCTCTTAGCCACCTTGATTCCTGGCTAAGGTCGACTCCTTTCTGCGACCGCGTCGCATCATCAGCCGCATTATCGGTTGTAGGCACCCATCTCCATTTGGAAACCTTCGACGACTCCAAAATCTCCGCCACTCGGTTGCCAACAAACTGCTTATACCGGCGGTGGGTGCTGCCGATCCATCTCAGCACCGTCTTAGAGTCCGTCCATAACACCAGGTCCGTGATGACCACACTGTGCTCCTCCTTGACAGTGTTCATCAGCCTGGTTCCAAGAACTGCTGCCTGTAGCTCCAGCCGTGGGATCGTCATCGTTCTCATTGGGGCACACTTCGTCTTCGCACTCACGAAGCTCACCTGCACGTCGTCGTCCTCATACGTGACCCTCCAATAGGCCACCGCCGCGAATGCTGCCTGACTAGCATCCACGAAGACGTGCAACTCTACGGCCCGGACTGCTCCACGCCCAAAATAATGGCGCGGACATCGGAACTGTCCCACGGCGTCCATCTCTTTGCGCCAAATCGCAAAGGCTTTGCTTAATTCCTCCGGTAGTGGTTCGTCCCACTGGATCTTCTGCCTCCAAATCTCTCGCAGCAGCAGCTTCGCTGTAACCATGAGACAGCACAGGAATCCCAGGGGATCAAACGTAGACATCACCAGGCTCAAATATTCCCTCTTCGTAGGGACTCGGTCTCCACTCAGGACGCTGCTTGGCACTCGATGATACTCCACGTTGAATCTGAAGTCATCTGTTGCTACTTGCCAACGCATTCCGAGGATCTTCTCTTCAGCCTCACCCCATCCGACGCTCTTGACTCGACCAGGTCCTAAAGCCGTCTCCACGGTGGGTGAGCTGGATGAAAACTGGCATAGTTCGAATCCAGCATCCTTATGTATCTCCTTCACTCGGGTAGATACGCTGATAGCCTCGCTCTCTGTAGCGAAACTGTCCACATAGTCATCGACATAATGGTAGTCGGTGATGGCCTTGACCGCTCTCGGATCCGAATCCCGATACTTCAGGGCATTCATAGTCTTCACGTAATGCGCAGCGCTCGGCGAGCAGGCTGCTCCAAACGTCATTACGTTCATCTCATAGACATCCGGATCTCTCTCGTCGTCGCCATCTCTCCAGAGGAATCGTTGGGAACATCTATCCTCGGGTCGGATCAGCACTTGGTGGAACATCTCCTTGATGTCACCGCAGACTCCGACGGCTCCCTCTCTGAAATGAAAGAGCACAGCTGGCAAAGGCTTATAGTGCTGAGGCCCTTTGTCCAGCTCCGAGTTTAGCGAGGTTCCTCCAACTTTGGCTGCAGCATCAAACACAAGCCGTACCTTGCCGGGCTTGTTTGGGTTTTCGACACCAAAATGTGGCAAATACCATAGGCGATCGCTCCTTACCGCGACCTCCTCCGGCTGCAGCCTCCTCGCGTATCCTTTAGACACGTAATCCTTTATGATCCGATTGTATTCCTGCGCCAACGGCTTGTTGCGCTTCATCTTCTTCTCGACGTTGACCAGCCTCTTGTACGCCATCTCATAGCTCGGTGGCAGCACAACGTGGTCGTCCTTCCAGAGTAATCCCGTCTGGTAGCGACGCCCCACTTTCACCGTGGTGTCTTCGAGTATCCTTTGGGCCCGGACATCGTCGCTGGCTGCGACCGGCGGCGCGGTCTTCACTCCAAAGTTCTCCATGTCGAAGTAGTCCTCCACCATCTTCTCCATCGCGTCATCCACTGACACGGCAAGTAGGCAGGACCTCGGTGACGGCGTGGTCGGTTGCCCACTTACAGGCCCAAACACAACCCAGCCCAGCTCGGTTGCGGCCGCATACGGTCCCTCTCGAGCGAACCGCCTCGTCCTAAGTGGCAACCCCAGATGTCCGTGATCCAGACCGATGAGCAGCTTCGGCACCACGTTGCTGTAAGGCTTCATCGGCAGACGCGCATCCCTGTGCACGCCCTGGACATCTCGTCGGCTCAGTGTCTGCATCGGCAAACTCAAACTCGAAACGGCATAAACGTTTCTCAATACATGGCGAGTGGGCTTTCCAACTCCACTTATCTTCAGACTCACCACGTTGGTAGGCTCTCTGGTTGACTTACCTCCAAACCATCGGATATTTAGCTGCCGACGCTCTCCTTGCACTCCAAGATCCCTTCGAAGTTCGTCATCGATCATCGTGACGGAGGATCCCTCATCTAGGAGCGCATACGTATCCACCTTTCGCCCCGCTCCGTACAGCGTAACCGGCAGTATACGGAACAGTAGATGGCCTCCTTCGGCGTCAACGCAGCTCAAATTCCTCTGCATGGGCGCTCCCGCTTCACGAGGAGCTCCTGGTTCCAGGCTGTTGCTGGGAACGGCTGGCTGCCGGTTCCTCTCCTGGTCCCTGTGACCATCTCGTAGCGAAGGCCTCCTGGCCGGGCTGCGTCTGGAAACTGCTGGCTGCTGGTTCCCTTCGTGGCGTCTGAAGCCACCTCGCTGCAGCGGCCTTCGCTCCTCGTCCGCACCATGTAGCAGACGGTGATGCTCCCTTCGGCATCCATTAATCTGGCACTCACCTTGCGTATAGCAGGATCTAACCGTGTGCCCGCTTCGCAGGCAATTGAAGCAGAGCCGATGCCTCTTCACATTGCTCCACCTTTCCTGTGGCGAAGCTCCAATAAATTTTGTGCAGCTCAATATTCCATGCTGTCCTCCACAGATGGGACAACCTCCATGCCGATCATCCTGTTGATCGCATTCATTATGCGACGCCTCGGCTCCTTTCCCTCGACGTCCAAAACCGTGCACACCACGTTTGCGTACTCCTGTAGCCACGCGCTGAAGTGGACTACAGTGGGAAAGGGCGCAATCGTTGCAGCATGCCTGGCCCAGTCCACTCGCTTGCTCGTTGGCAGCTTGGCCACAAGATCCTCCATGAGGGTTGGGTTCCCCAGGTTTTGCTCCGCCTTCGCTGACTGCAAGAAGGCCGCAAGGTTACTCACTCGGGTTGCGAAGGGAATGATCTTCGCCAAATTGTGCTCCGAGATTGGCTGCACCTCTCGCACGTTGTTCAGCTGGCTGCGTATAAGCTGCTCCGGTCGGCCGAACCTAAAGCGTAGCTGCTCCATCACGGCGCTGACATTCCCTGGATGAATCAGTAGCGCCTTCACTGCCTCGCGCGCTTCATCCTTCAGCGCCTTCAACAACCTCTGGTTGTTCTCCAGGTCCGTGCAGTTGTACGCTCGGGTCGTCTCCACGAACGCACAGCTGAAGATCGGCCACTCCTCGGGCTGCCCTCCAAATATAGGCAAGTCCGGAAGCTTCCTTGGCCCATATGCTCCCTGGATTCCACTCGGCGTCGTCGCGGCGTAGGATCCGACAAGTGGCGATGCTGTTGCCGCATTGTGGATGCTCACGCCCGGTAGCACGAGTCCATGCGCTGGCTGCGCAGTGCCTGTTGCACACAGTGGCTCCACAAAATAGTTGCTAGTCGTTAGCAATGGCGGTCCACTCGAAGATGGCGGCAGCGTGCAGGCCGCACCGCTCGCACCGTCACCGTTGTATGGCACCGACCCGACCCCGTTATGTAAGGCCTCTACGTTAGATGTGGGTATTGGCTGGCCGCTCCAAGATGGCGGCCGCCCCGACGCTCCACTGTTGGCGCCAACTGCGCTTGGGCCAACTGCGATTGGCGCGCAATTGGCGGTGCTCACACTTTCCTTTGATCTAGCCTTCTCCAGCTCCCTCTCCAACGCTGCGATCCTCTCCATGAGTTCCAACACGAGGGGCTGGTTCACCTCCGGTACTGAACTCGCAGCTGTGACAGCAGTACTTCTAGGTTGGGAAGCTACTGTAGTCACCGTAGTGGCCGGGCAAGGAATCGACGCCGGCGTGGTGTTCACCCGCGTCCGAGTTCCTGCTCCACTACTGGCTGGCTGCTGACTCACTGTTGTTATAGGGGTGGCTTCCCCTCCGTTCAGCCGGGCACTCCTCCTGGGGGAATGCTGCATCTTTCCCAGCTCCTAAATGGCGGCGCCTCTGCGCGTCCAAAATGGCGTCTCTGACGCTTCGTGCAGCTGGCTGCGGCCACGGATGCTTGGCGCTCCTTGCGCCTTCTGACCGCTGGCTGCGGTCTCCACAAATGACGCTTCTTGCGTCTCCTTGTCGCTGGCTGCGACTCGTTCGTACCGGCGTTCGACGCTGGCTGCGTCACTCTATGTCGCTGACTGCGACGCCACTGTCGCTGGCTGCGACTCCTCTGCCGGTACGTAGCGCTGGCTGCGTTCACACAAATCCTGGCTGGCCGTCTAAACCGTCACTCCAGCTCCGGCAACTCTATAGCTGGCCGTCTAAACCGTCATTCCAGCGCAAGTTGCCCCTGCAGTCGCCCTAGGACTGCGAATAAAAGATTGTCGTCGTGCGTCAAATGGAGTTGCCTTAAACGGCTACTCCACGCATTGGTTCCCGAAAGAAAAGGCAGACTAATCCGTGGTAGTAGAACACGTTTTATTCTGGAAGAATTCAATGTTTCATAATTGTAACTAACTTAACTTATAGCTCACCGCAGTGTGTCCTCCAACTTTTACACGACAATGAAAAGCTAAATTTTCCCGGCAATTTACAATGGCTAATAACAATGTGCCCAGACACATATGGGCTTACAAATCCTTCCACATTCGGACTTCTCAAAATACTAACTAGCCTATCGATAACAATATTCGATCCGCGACAATAGTCTTTTTTATAAATTTGAGCTACTGTTGTTTCTAGACTCCAATATAGCTATATCTGCTTGTGGACTTCACTCTAGCTGTTGCTTTTTTGTGAATCCTCCTAGCTATTTTTTCACACTGAGTTTTAGCTATATGAAATCCGGTAGCTATTTTTTATAAATTCAAGTTTATAGCTATTTTCTATATTAGCTATTCTTTTTCGGGATTTCCAGTCGGTAGCGATTTTTATAAATCCTTGGCTATTATCCAGACTCCAGCTGGTAGCTATTTTTTAGCTATTTTTCCAGAAATTGCAATTTATAGTCTTTTTTATAAATTTGAGCTACTGTTTTTTCTAGACTCCAATATAGCTATATCTGCTTGTGGACTTCACTCTAGCTGTTGCTTTTTTGTGAATCCTCCTAGCTATTTTTTCACACTGAGTTTTAGCTATATGAAATCCAGTAGCTATTTTTTATAAATTCAATATTATAGCTATTTTCTATATTAGCTATTCTTTTTCGGAATTTCCGGTCGGTAGCGATTTTTATAAATCCTTGGCTATTATCCAGACTTCAGCTGGTAGCTATTTTTTTAGCTATTTTTTCAGAAATTGCAATAAACTGAATTTTAGCTATATTGTACTTCATTTAAGCTTTTTTCCAGTTGATTTAAGATCTATTGGGGCCTTATTTCACAAAAATTGGGATTTTTTTTCCTTCGTGCTCCAATCTCCAGATCCCAATTGCAACTTTCTCCCGAATTCCGACGGGATCCTTTGTCCATCCAGATTTGGATGCCCTCTGGGTCTGGTTCCTTTTCAATTCCACATTTTTTTTCGGCGTGCAGGCCTTCTTGACTTCCTTCTCCTAGGGCATAGCTGAGCATGCCCCTAGAGGGAGACAAGAAAAAGACACCCGCACCTGGAAAAGAACAAAAGTTCAACCCGCAATCTCCGCTATCCACTCGCGGTAGGCCAGCACCCAAGTCCGTTAGTCCCAGGGTCAAAACCGCGACTCCCACTCCGAAACCAAAGGTTGTGCCATCGACCAGTTCGAAGACAACTCCTAGGTTGGTCATTTCCCGACCAGTGACGCGAGCGTCTAGTGAGTCTTCTCTATCGAGAAAATCCGAGAGTCCCTCCGCTGTCGGGATTGATTTCCTCCGCGTCACACGCTCTACCACAAAGAGAATGGCATCCTCTGAGCAGCCGACGCCCGCAAACGCAGCGTTGCATAAATTCATCGCCGTCAGCGATCGCGTAAGCCTTTTCGAAGCGAAGATCAACACTCCAGATCAAGCCTCTCCGTCCCTACACACGTTACAAGTCCGTCTGCAACAGGTGCGAGCCTTATGGGACAAAGTGGAAAGAGAGTACGAAACATGCTCTGACCTCATGGCCCAAGAAGGATCGCTCGACACAGTGCCTATTCTCCAGGCCAAGTATGACTACTGCTACTCAGTATACGAGTCATGTGCAGCACAAATTGGCGAAACAATCGACAGAGCAACGCCTCAAGTCGCGCAAGCACCCTCTCAGCCGCTAATTTCGTCCGGCTGCCGCTTACCTCCATGCGACACGGAAGTCTTCGATGGCGACTACCTCCGATGGCCCACTTTCCGGGACCTATTCACGGCAATTTACGTAAACAACCCCAGGCTGAGTCCGGTCGAGAAGCTATTCCATCTCCTCACGAAAACAAGTGGCGAAGCAAAAGCCATCGTGGCGAAATCTCCTCTCACGAATGATGGTTTTGCTTCGGCGTGGGAGGCGCTGCGAGATCGGTTCCAAAATAAGCGACTTTTAGTCAACAGCCAGCTCAAGCTTCTTTTTAACTTGAGTTCAATTTCGCAAGAATCTGGTCATGCTTTAAAAGAGCTACAATCCATGATTCAGGGGTGTTTAACAGCACTAGCGCATTCCCAGGTATCCACAGAAAACTGGGATTGTCTCTTGGTTTTCCTTTGCGCGAGCAAACTGCCCAAGCAGACCCTGTCCTTATGGGAACAGTCGCTAACTACCAAATCCGAGATCCCAGCTTGGGAAGAAATGAATGCCTTCCTGAGCGAAAGGTATCGGACATTGGAAGCCATCGAAGATATGAAACCGACTCAGGCGGTTCCAAAAAGGCTTCAATCCTTCGAGACAAAGGTCAGCACCAAACAGAAAGGGTGTGACTTATGTTCTAAGGAGAACCATCCGGTACGATTGTGCCCGCGGTTTCTTCAAATGTCTGTTGACTCGCGCTCCGGATATATAAAAAAGAAGCAGCTATGTCTGAATTGTTTTGCCAGAGGTCACCAGCTACGTGACTGCACAAGCACACACAGCTGCTTTACATGTAAGGGCAGGCACCATACGCTGCTGCATCGCAGCCCCCCAAATTCCGAAAATGCGAGTTCCTCAACCTCGCCCCCTACACAGCAACTTCCGAGACCCTCTAGCAGAAATGCATCGGCAAGCACCTCAGCGGTGCAAACTTTCTTCGCGTCCGGCACTTCAGCCGTCCTACTGAGCACAGCGATGATTGACGTGTGCCATTTGGGGACGAACTACCGAGCCCGAGCCTTAATCGACTCGGGATCCGAGGCGACGTTCATTTCAGAACGCCTGTTCAACCTCATCAAGTTGCCATTCCGCAACACCCAGACCCAAGTCTCCGGGTTAAATCATTCGGTCTCCGCGAAATCCTCGAAGCTGTGTCACTTCGGGATTCGCGTTCCTACTAAGCCAGGTCTACAGTTAGACACTGAAGCGTACGTCCTTCCGGAGCTCTCAGGCAAACTGCCCTCCTATCCGATCCCTCGGAATTCTTTGAAGGACCTGCCCGCACTCCGCTGGGCAGATCCTACCTTTTTTGAGAGCTCTCAAATTGATGTACTGATCGGGGCTGACATTCTACCATCCATAATGATGGATGGCACCCGACAAAATATTTGCGGCTCGCTCCTGGGCCAAGAAACTATTTTCGGGTGGGTGCTAACGGGGCCGATTTCCAAGGGTAAGCCGAAACGGGTCGCATCCTTCACGACCCAGGTGCACCAAACAGGCGACCCTGATTCGCCCGAGATAAAGGGCGAAGCCAAGTCGATAATAAATCGATGGCAACACCTCAAGGCACAACATCAGCAGTTTAGTGCACGGTGGAAAGAGGAGTATCTCAAAGAACTCCATAAACGAAGCAAATGGCAATTTCCGACCAGGAACCTACAAGCCGACGATATGGTAGTTGTCAAGGAGGACAATCTACCACCGAACGAATGGCGGCTCGGCAGAATTGTTTCTGCCTTTCCAGGAGCCGACGATCGCATTCGAGTCGTTGAGATCCGTACGTCTCGCGGCACCATAAAACGCCCTGTCCACAAGGTAATTCTGCTACCGATGGAGGACAAAGAGTCCTCCGTTCCTAGGGATTAGGGCACTTCCCCCATTCCGGGGCCCAAATAGTAGTCGGCTCACACTAAGCTTTTTCATTTCTTTATTGGCAGACTTACTCACTTCCTCCAATAATGGCTCCTCGTCCTCGTGCCACCCAGTCGTTGGAGAGCAGACGTACTCGAGGTATTAAATCCTACCGCTGCCGAGTCTGCTCTGGAATCCATCCTCTTCGAAAGTGCACGAGGTTCCACAAACTGAGCGCTGAAAAGCGCCTTCGGGCAGTACTTATTAATAAGTACTGCTCGAACTGCCTCGCCCATCAGCACTCAGGAGGAGACTGTCGCAGCCAAGAGGGATGCAAGAAGTGTGGAGGAGACCACCACACCCTACTCCACATGCACGAGGTCCTCCCCGCTCCGAACCCGGCAGCGCTACCAGCTCCGACGCGCAGAGAGCGCCATCCCGCTGCACCTCGTCCGGTCCGGATTTCCCGCACTCCGCCACCAGTCGCCAACAATCGCCCGCGTCAGCAGCAGCAGAAGGCTGTCCCCATACTGCCTACAGCCATCGTCGTGCTGGACACGGGCTCGAAGACATTCGAGACCGGGGCCATGATCGACCCATGCATGCTGGTGAGCAGCATCGACCGGTCGTTAGCGGCTGCGTTCCGGCTGCCCATCACTCGGCTGGGAGGCAACGAGGTCTGCTCGGTGACACTCCGGTCCCGAACAAGCACCTTCCGACTCAACGTCGTCCTGAAGATCGAACCCAGCCTAAGGATCCGGACACCCATCCGAGCTCTGAGCGACGCCGCCAGGGCCAAGTTTGACGGTGTTCGTCTCGCGGACGAGCGCTTCCACCGGCCGGCCTCCATCTCCCTCGTGTTGGGATCAGATGTATATGCCAATTTGATCCAACCGGGGTTCCTAAAAATTGATGATGGGTTGCCCGTCGCGCAGAACACGGTGTTCGGATGGACCGTTTCTGGAACGTGCATGAAATGAAGAGGCCGATCCTGCTGTCTAGCCGGCCAGGGATACCTTTGCCTACGCAAGGGGGGAGAATGTTCACGCCGGAAGGGCGCAAACAGTTGAGCGGCAGTGTAAGCGGCCAATGCTTGCACTCAAAGCTCCTCCACGGCTCGCAAGCACCGCTGCTCGCGCTCTCCTTCTCTCCTCTCGCTCTCCTCCCTTTCCGCAAGGTATTCACCTCTCCGCGGTCCCGCGGTATTTCCACTGTTAGTGTTAAGGTAGTCTTAATTTACAAGTGCGTGAATAAAGAACGAAAAGTTGAAGTCAACCCCGCGCGTTTTTTAATTTCTGGAGGAATCCGCAGCAGCCGCAGCAACAACAACAACAAACATTTCCGCCCTCTACATTTCAACATACATCATATTAAGTCAAATGACTTAATAAGAATACTAAATAAAAATAAATTGTCCAAAAAGAAGACATTATTTTGAGAAATAAATATTTCATAAAAATAATAATTATTTTTTAATTTCATAAAAAAAAAATAATTTTATTAATAAATAATAAAAATAATAATATTCCATAATAATAATTCATAAAAAATAATAATACGTAGTAGATGATGCTGCGCTAATGTTACACATATTATAAGCTTATATATGTTATTGAATCCTTGCTCTCCAAGAAAAAATTTTGCACTCGATAGTATCGAATCCACATCGGGTTTTTGTTCATCTCGAAGAGATGACACTAGAATAAGTGTATTTGGTATCACTAAAAACTTTTGTATGGCTTCGATCCCGTCAACGTGTACTCTGCCCATAAATGAACCTAGCGGCTGCGTCTTAGCGTTTCCAAGGCCTCGTAGAAAAGAATAACACTTCTGCATCACAGTTCTATGAAGTTTATTGTACAAAGACTGACATACGATTGACACATCGGATCCTGTGTCCACAAGGCAGGCGACCTCTGTACCGTTCAGCAAAACTACTTTCAAGCGCTTAGTATCTTTTACGATTTGAACACTTTTTACAGGTTGTGGACAATTTGAAGATATATGACCGCTGCCTGCACATTTAAAACATTTTGTTTCTGCCTTGCAGTCTTTTCTAATGTGTTCATTAGAGCCGCAGTTGTAGCAACGTGTTGAATATATAATGAACATATATGTATAATGAACAACGATGTATGTATGTAAGAAACTTGTGTACTCAAACACTCAAGTCGCCTGCGAGCAACGGTTAATTCCTTTTTGAGTGTTTTCGCTACTAATCGGCGTTCACTCTTTGTTCGCATATTTTGACGCTGGCTGTGTGCAGCAAGTATACATAATTTAAATTCAGTTACCAATAAAACTCTGCGCTGTAAACACGTTTAATAGGTTATGGGCCGAGACACAAGTTTGGTGCGGTAACTCGAGTGAATTTGTCTTTACGAAAAAGAAGATTCGGAAAGTGACTTTTAAAAGTGAATTTGTCTTTACGAAAAAAGAAAATTCAAAATGAATATTACGGTCATCATTGATTAGCTCGATGAGAGCAATTATGACATTTGGTCAATGTCCATGCGTAGTGTTCTGATAACTTCAGATTTATGGGACGTGGTATATGGTAGTGTGAATGAACCCGATGATGCGCCAGAGCCTACGAAATGGAACACTAAAAGAACTCCCACGAAAGTATCGTGAGCAGATAAAAACAACACTAAGTCTTTAAATAAAATTAAAAAAAAAATAAGATTAAGATACAGAGAATACTACATTAAAATTAAACATAACGATATCAATTTAATTAAAACAATCTGGAAGATTTGATAAATAGTTTTGATATTTCTAGGCCTCACCGGCTATTACCGTAAATTTGTCCGAAATTATGCAAAAATTGACAAACCGCCAAGATAATGGAAAAATTTCTAGGAGAATGTCTACAAAAATTACAATACAGTTAGACGACTCAGCTGTTAAAGCTTGTAAAGAACTTAAAGATAATTTAATAGCACAAGTGGAATTAGTTCAACCAGATTATAACAAAAAATTCACTTTAACGACAGACGCATCAGATGTAGCTATCGGAGATAATAAACCAATTTCTTTCATATCCAATACTTTATGGAGTATATGGAGTAATTGGTATGCAAATACAAACAGACCATCAATCTTTATCTTTCACAATCTCAGATAAAACCCCGAACGTAGAAATGAAAAGATGGTACTCACCCCGAAAATAATATATAAACCCGGAACAACTAATGTCCTAGCTGACGCATTATCTCAAATAAAAATAAATAATATTACTAACATCGATTTAGAAAAATCAAACTCAGATCAAAATACAAAGCATTCTGCCGAAAGTAGTTTTAAAAATGTAATAAAAGAGACCCGAAAACCGTTAAATCAGTTTCAACAACAACTGTTATTAACAAATGGGAGGTTTACAATACATGAGTCATTGAATGTTTTTAATAAGACACGACATATAATTGAATATGATACGCAAGAAAACGCAACAAACTCAGTGCAAATACAATAAAACCCATAGAAATTTTCAAATAAATTATATAGAACCATATATAATTTTAGCATGGAATATTCCTGAAACAATTGTCAACCAAGATTGTACAAATCACAAAATATTAATCTCAGGAAACAACATTAGTAAAATTAAAAATTGTACCATGCAAATAGATAAGTTCCTAATTTCTAATAATTTAGCAGATTTTACACAAACAATTTATATCACCAACAATGTTACACGTTTACAACCAATAAATCACTTACAAACAAAAGAAATGATAAAACCCATGTAAAACACTATAACTTTTTTCAAATAATATGCATTACAACATTTGTCTACATGATAATTAGTTTCAACAAATAAAATATTGTAATCATTCAGTGAAATAAAATTATATTTTTTTCACATATGAGTATTGCAAACATTTAATTATATATATATGTAGGATATTTATTATTTAGCACAATTGTTTATCTTAGTAATATTTTGATATTATAATAGTTTGCTTATTATATTTTATATTTAATAAAAAAGATGACTTGTGACAACACTTCTTGATCTCCGGACATACCACGACTACACAACTTTGCCTTACTCCGGACACGACAACTTTCGGCTTGCCGATCTTTTTACTGCACAACTTTCAATTCGCTTTTTTCTTCTTCGACTGACTCTATACTTCTCCTTTTTCTTATAACTCCTTCTTCCTCTTCTGCCTGCACTCACGACGCTACCCTTGGTACGTGGAGGAAGCTATTCTCCAGATTCATAACTACGAATACATTTGCGGACTGAAGCTGTTCGAGCACATCATCCATGCGTTACACTGGAAAGCAGTCCTTAAGTACCATTACTATTTAATTTACGAAAGTCAATGCAGATTCTGTACGTGCCATCCTTCTTCTTGACCACGACGACTCGTCTGGCAAAGTTCGATGAAGATTTGCGCACAATGCCATCCTGCAACCAGGCGTCAACTTGTTTTCTGATCTCTATCTACTTATCTCTTTTAATTCAGCGCATTCCGACCGCGCTGACGCCTTTGTAAAGATGAATTCTCCGTCATTCAAAGTCACGCAGAACTGCGATGCAAAGTCAAAGCCAAGTATTACGTCGTTCTCGATGTGATTGTTTGGTATCACCAAAGACACTACAATAACAAGATGCGTAACGGCCATACATTGGTTTGGCACTATGCAGCCACTTTTTTGGTGAAGGCCAAATTTGCTCTCTTACCGCTCGCTTACGCTGAGAGCGTAAGAAATCTAAAAATATAATTTGCTTGCTTGTGTAAGTAAAAACAAGAGACGAGAACGCGTATATGTGTGCGTGTTGTGCTCGAAGACGATTTTCGGGCCGAAATCAATTCTGATCGAAGAAACGAATTTATATATTTGGAGTTGTGGCCAATTTCGTAGCAATATGCTAAACTAAAATAATAATTAATATAGATAAAAAAAGCTGAATATAATGCGCTTTTTAAATAATAAAAATGGTTCATTTACATACATTGTCGTCGTGCGTCAAATGGAGTTGCCTTAAACGGCTACTCCACGCATTGATTCCCGAAAGAAAGGGCAGACTAATCCGTGGTAGTAGAACACGTTTTATTCTGGAAGAATTCAATGTTTCATAATTGTAACTAACTTAACTTATAGCTCACCGCAGTGTGTCCTCCAACTTTTACACGACAATGAAAAGCTATATTTTCCCGGCAATTTACAATGGCTAATAACAATGTGCCCAGACACATATGGGCTTACAAATCTTTCCACATTCGGACTTCTCAAAATACTAACTAGCCTATCGATAACAATATTCGATCCGCGACATCCCCGACCCCGTGAAGAACCGCTTCACTCAAATCCAAAACTGCAAGTTTAGAGACGGGTCGCATCATTGTCCTAGATAGGCCGTTGTCGTTCACGCGCACCTTAGCGCGTCTGACGACTCCATCAGCTCCGCTGTAGATCTCCTCCACGATGCCCTTGCGCCACTCTCGTCGGGCCAAGGCAGGATCACAGACGAAGACCATATCACCCTGGTGGATGGGCTCCGTTCGGCGGCACCACTTCTCGCGGCGCACAAGCGTAGGCAGGTACTCCATGACCCACCTCCTCCAGAAACGGTCTCGTAGCAGGCGAGCAATCCTCCACTGCTTCCTCGTAGAACCCTCCTTGGGCAGCTCCGCATCCAATCCAGGCGTATCCGGCAGATTGGCTACTCCCTTGAGTAGATCGTTTGGCGTCAACGGCGCCTCCTGGTCCGCATCCACAGGCAAGTGGGTGAGCGGACGCGAGTTTACAATATTCTCCGCCTCAATCAGGAAACTCTCCAATACATGGTCCCTCGGCGCAACTTCCTTCAGGGTATGACGCAGTACTCTCTTGACGCACTGCACCATGCGCTCCCAAACTCCGCCCTCAGACGGGTTCGCTGGACAATTAAAAACCCATTCAATGCTTCTGCTTGACAACTCACTCTGAATCTTCTCCATCTCGAATACGTCACCAAAGCGCCTGGCTTCCCTGTCAGCTCCCACGAAGTTCTTGCCGTTATCGCTGCGCAGTCTATATACTGGCCCTCTACGACAGACGAAGTTCCTGATCGCAATTATGCAGGAATCCGTCGACAGGTCATGCGCCAGCTCCAGGTGAATCGCCCTTGTCGTCAAACACGTAAACAAGGCGACCCAACGCTTCTCCTTGTGACGGGACACAGTCACCAGCAGTGGCCCAAAGTAGTCCAGTCCTGTGTATTTGAATGGCCATCCACCCGCATCCAGTCTGTCTTCCGGATGGGGTCCCATTATCGGCGGCATCGGCCGCGCTCGCTGCAACTTGCACTCGTTGCACGATGAGATGACTCTCCGCATCACACGCCTCATCTTTGTGACCCAGAACTTTGTCCGGATCTCCGCAATCGTAGCATCCACATTTTGATGCTTCATCCTGGCGTGGAAGTCTCTCACAATCAGCTCTGTCAGACTGTGCCTGTGTGACAGTAATACGGGCCTCCTCGCACTGTACGGCATGCACAGTGCGGCATCAATTCTGCCGTAAGCTCGCAGAATCCCGTCCTCGTCTAGGTAGGGCACCAACCCTCGAATGTCGCTCGATCTACCGACGTCCTGTCCAGTTTCCGCCGACCTCATCTCGTCGGGGAAAGACTCCAATTGTGCCTGTCTGACCAACAGGTTCTCCGCGGCCTTACATTCTGCTGCAGTAAGGCCGTATTCCTCGAGCTCGTTTCGCTGTTTGCGGCACCAGCGCGCAAACCGTAGGACCCAGGCTGTGGTCCTCACCAGGCGACTGAAGCTCGAGAATCTCTGAAACGGAATAACAAATTCGTCTGCCATAACTAATGCAAACTCACTGGGCATCTCTTCTTCATCATGGGCATCTGGAGCACGCTCAGTTCCTTCCTCAGGCCCCGGCCAGCTGGCTGCTGGCTGTCTCAAAAATGCAGGTCCTCTTAGCCACCTTGATTCCTGGCTAAGGTCGACTCCTTTCTGCGACCGCGTCGCATCATCAGCCGCATTATCGGTTGTAGGCACCCATCTCCATTGGGAAACCTTCGACGACTCCAAAATCTCCGCCACTCGGTTGCCAACAAACTGCTTATACCGGCGGTGGGTGCTGCCGATCCATCTCAGCACCGTCTTAGAGTCCGTCCATAACACCAGGTCCGTGATGACCACACTGTGCTCCTCCTTGACAGTGTTCATCAGCCTGGTTCCAAGAACTGCTGCCTGTAGCTCCAGCCGTGGGATCGTCATCGTTCTCATTGGGGCACACTTCGTCTTCGCACTCACGAAGCTCACCTGTACGTCGTCGTCCTCATACGTGACCCTCCAATAGGCCACCGCCGCGAATGCTGCCTGACTAGCATCCACGAAGACGTGCAACTCTACGGCCCGGACTGCTCCACGCCCAAAATAATGGCGCGGACATCGGAACTGTCCCACGGCGTCCATCTCTTTGCGCCAAATCGCAAAGGCTTTGCTTAATTCCTCCGGTAGTGGTTCGTCCCACTGGATCTTCTGCCTCCAAATCTCTCGCAGCAGCAGCTTCGCTGTAACCATGAGGCAGCACAGGAATCCCAGGGGATCAAACGTAGACATCACCAGGCTCAAGTATTCCCTCTTCGTAGGGACTCGGTCTCCACTCAGGACGCTGCTTGGCACTCGATGATACTCCACGTTGAATCTGAAGTCATCTGTTGCTACTTGCCAACGCATTCCGAGGATCTTCTCTTCAGCCTCACCCCATCCGACGCTCTTGACCAGGTCCTAAAGCCGTCTCCACGGTGGGTGAGCTGGATGAAAACTGGCATAATTCGAATCCAGCATCCTTGTGTATCTCCTTCACTCGGGTAGATACGCTGATAGCCTCGCTCTCTGTAGCGAAACTGTCCACATAGTCATCGACATAATGGTAGTCGGTGATGGCCTTGACCGCTCTCGGATCCGAATCCCGATACTTCAGGGCATTCATAGTCTTCACGTAATGCGCAGCGCTCGGCGAGCAGGCTGCTCCAAACGTCATTACGTTCATCTCATAGACATCCGGATCTCTCTCGTCGTCGCCATCTCTCCAGAGGAATCGTTGGGAACATCTATCCTCGGGTCGGATCAGCACTTGGTGGAACATCTCCTTGATGTCACCGCAGACTCCGACGGCTCCTTCTCTGAAATGAAAGAGCACAGCTGGCAAAGGCTTATAGTGCTGAGGCCCTTTGTCCAGCTCCGAGTTTAGCGAGGTTCCTCCAACTTTGGCTGCAGCATCAAACACAAGCCGTACCTTGCCGGGCTTGTTTGGGTTTTCGACACCAAAATGTGGCAAATACCATAGGCGATCGCTCCTTACCGCGACCTCCTCCGGCTGCAGCCTCCTCGCGTATCCTTTAGACACGTAATCCTTTATGATCCGATCGTATTCCTGCGCCAACGGCTTGTTGCGCTTCATCTTCTTCTCGACGTTGACCAGCCTCCTGTACGCCATCTCATAGCTCGGTGGCAGCACAACGTGGTCGTCCTTCCAGAGTAATCCCGTCTGGTAGCGACGCCCCACTTTCACCGTGGTGTCTTCGAGTATCCTTTGGGCCCGGACATCGTCGCTGGCTGCGACCGGCGGCGCGGTCTTCACTCCAAAGTTCTCCATGTCGAAGTAGTCCTCCACCATCTTCTCCATCGCGTCATCCACTGACACGGCAAGTAGGCAGGACCTCGGTGACGGCGTGGTCGGTTGCCCACTTACAGGCCCAAACACAACCCAGCCCAGCTCGGTTGCGGCCGCATACGGTCCCTCTCGAGCGAACCGCCTCGTCCTAAGTGGCAACCCCAGATGTCCGTGATCCAGACCGATGAGCAGCTTCGGCACCACGTTGCTGTAAGGCTTCATCGGCAGACGCGCATCCCTGTGCACGCCCTGGACATCTCGTCGGCTCAATGTCTGCATCGGCAAACTCAAACTCGAAACGGCTTAAACGTTTCTCAATACATGGCGAGTGGGCTTTCCAACTCCACTTATCTTCAGACTCACCACGTTGGTAGGCTCTCTGGTTGACTTACCTCCAAACCATCGGATATTTATCTGCCGACGCTCTCCTTGCACTCCAAGATCCCTTCGAAGTTCGTCATCGATCATCGTGACGGAGGATCCCTCATCTAGGAGCGCATACGTATCCACCTTTCGCCCCGCTCCGTACAGCGTAACCGGCAGTATACGGAACAGTAGATGGCCTCCTTCGGCGTCAACGCAGCTCAAATTCCTCTGCATGGGCGCTCCCGCTTCACGAGGAGCTCCTGGTTCCAGGCTGTTGCTGGGAACGGCTGGCTGCCGGTTCCTCTCCTGGTCCCTGTGACCATCTCGTAGCGAAGGCCTCCTGGCCGGGCTGCGTCTGGAAACTGGTGGCTGCTGGTTCCCTTCGTGGCGTCTGAAGCCACCTCGCTGCAGCGGCCTTCGCTCCTCGTCCGCACCATGTAGCAGACGGTGATGCTCCCTTCGGCATCCATTAATCTGGCACTCACCTTGCGTATAGCAGGATCTAACCGTGTGCCCGCTTCGCAGGCAATTGAAGCAGAGCCGATGCCTCTTCACATTGCTCCACCTTTCCTGTGGCGAAGCTCCAATAAATTTCCTGCAGCTCAATATTCCATGCTGTCCTCCACAGATGGGACAACCTCCATGCCGATCATCCTGTTGATCGCATTCATTATGGTCGACGCTTGCATGTAGAAGTCGACGCCTCGGCTCCTTTCCCTCGACGTCCAAAACCGTGCACACCACGTTTGCGTACTCCTGTAGCCACGCGCTGAAGTGGACTACAGTGGGAAAGGGCGCAATCGTTGCAGCATGCCTGGCCCAGTCCACTCGCTTGCTCGTTGGCAGCTTGGCCACAAGCTCCTCCATGAGGGTTGGATTCCCCAGGTGTTGCTCCGCCTTCGCTGACTGCAAGAAGGCCGCGAGGTTACTCACTCGGGTTGCGAAGGGAATGATCTTCGCCAAATTGTGCTCCGAGATGGGCTGCACCTCTCGCACGTTGTTGAGCTGGCTGCGTATAAGCTGCTCCGGTCGGCCGAACCTAAAGCGTAGCTGCTCCATCACGGCGCTGACATTCCCTGGATGAATCAGTAGCGCCTTCACTGCCTCGCGCGCTTCATCCTTCAGCGCCTTCAACAACCTCTGGTTGTTCTCCAGGTCCGTGCAGTTGTACGCTCGGGTCGTCTCCACGAACGCACAGCTGAAGATCGGCCACTCCTCGGGCTGCCCTCCAAATATAGGCAAGTCCGGAAGCTTCCTTGGCCCATATGCTCCCTGGATTCCACTCGGCGTCGTCGCGGCGTAGGATCCGACAAGTGGCGATGCTGTTGCCGCATTGTGGATGCTCACGCCCGGTAGCACGAGTCCATGCGCTGGCTGCGCAGTGCCTGTTGCACACAGTGGCTCCACAAAATAGTTGCTAGTCGTTAGCAATGGCGGTCCACTCGAAGATGGCGGCAGCGTGCAGGCCGCACCGCTCGCACCGTCACCGTTGTATGGCACCGACCCGACCCCGTTATGTAAGGCCTCTACGTTAGATGTGGGTATTGGCTGGCCGCTCCAAGATGGCGGCCGCCCCGACGCTCCACTGTTGGCGCCAACTGCGCTTGGGCCAACTGCGATTGGCGCGCAATTGGCGGTGCTCACACTTTCCTTTGATCTAGCCTTCTCCAGCTCCCTCTCCAACGCTGCGATCCTCACCATGAGTTCCAATACGAGGGGCTGGTTCACCTCCGGTACTGAACTCGCAGCTGTGACAGCAGTACTTCTAGGTTGGGAAGCTACTGTAGTCACCGTAGTGGCCGGGCAAGGAATCGACGCCGCCGTGGTGTTCACCCGCGTCCGAGTTCCTGCTCCACTACTGGCTGGCTGCTGACTCGCTGTTGTTATAGGGGTGGCTTCCCCTCCGTTCAGCCGGGCACTCTTCCTGGGGGAATGCTGCATCTTCCCCAGCTCCTAAATGGCGGCGCCTCTGCGCGTCCAAAATGGCGTCTCTGACGCTTCGTGCAGCTAGCTGCGGCCACGGATGCTTGGCGCTCCTTGCGCCTTCTGACCGCTGGCTGCGGTCTCCACAAATGACGCTTCTTGCGTCTCCTTGTCGCTGGCTGCGACTCGTTCGTACCGGCGTTCGACGCTGGCTGCGTCACTCTATGTCGGTGACTGCGACGCCACTGTCGCTGGCTGCGACTCCTCTGCCGGTACGTAGCGCTGGCTGCGTTCACACAAATCCTGGCTGGCCGTCTAAACCGTCACTCCAGCTCCGGCAACTCTATAGCTGGCCGTCTAAACCGTCATTCCAGCGCAAGTTGCCCCTGCAGTCGCCCTAGGACTGCGAATAAAAGATTGTCGTCGTGCGTCAAATGGAGTTGCCTTAAACGGCTACTCCACGCATTGATTCCCGAAAGAAAGGGCAGACTAATCCGTGGTAGTAGAACACGTTTTATTCTGGAAGAATTCAATGTTTCATAATTGTAACTAACTTAACTTATAGCTCACCGCAGTGTGTCCTCCAACTTTTACACGACAATGAAAAGCTATATTTTCCCGGCAATTTACAATGGCTAATAACAATGTGCCCAGACACATATGGGCTTACAAATCTTTCCACATTCGGACTTCTCAAAATACTAACTAGCCTATCGATAACAATATTCGATCCGCGACATACATCATATTAAGTCAAATGACTTAATAAGAATACTAAATAAAAATAAATTTTCCAAAAAGAAGACATTATTTTGAGAAATAAATATTTCATAAAAATAATAATTATTTTTTAATTTCATAAAAAAAAAATAATTTTATTAATAAATAATAAAAATAATAATATTCCATAATAATAATTCATAAAAAATAATAATACGTAGTAGATGATGCTGCGCTAATGTTACACATATTATAAGCTTATATATGTTATTGAATCCTTGCTCTCCAAGAAAAAATTTTGCACTCGATAGTATCGAATCCACATCGGGTTTTTGTTCATCTCGAAGAGATGACACTAGAATAAGTGTATTTGGTATCACTAAAAACTTTTGTATGGCTTCGATCCCGTCAACGTGTACTCTGCCCATAAATGAACCTAGCGGCTGCGTCTTAGCGTTTCCAAGGCCTCGTAGAAAAGAATAACACTTCTGCATAACAGTACTATGAAGTTTATTGTACAAAGACTGACATACGATTGACACATCGGATCCTGTGTCCACAAGGCAGGCGACCTCTGTACCGTTCAGAAAAACTACTTTCAAGCGCTTAGTATCTTTTACGATTTGAACACTTTTTACAGGTTGTGGACAATTTGAAGATATATGACCGCTGCTTGCACATTTAAAACATTTTGTTTCTGCCTTGCAGTCTTTTCTCATGTGTTCATTAGAGCCGCAGTTGTAGCAACGTGTTGAATATATAATGAACATATATGTATAATGAACAACGATGTATGTATGTAAGAAACTTGTGTACTCAAACACTCAAGTCGCCTGCGAGCAACGGTTAATTCCTTTTTGAGTGTTTTCGCTACTAATCGGCGTTCACTCTTTGTTCGCATATTTTGAAGCTGGCTGTGTGCAGCAAGTATACATAATTTAAATTCAGTTACCAATAAAACTCTGCGCTGTAAACACGTTTAATAGGTTATGGGCCGAGACACAAGTTTGGTGCGGTAACTCGAGTGAATTTGTCTTTACGAAAAAGAAGATTCGGAAAGTGACTTTTAAAAGTGAATTTGTCTTTACGAAAAAAGAAAATTCAAAATGAATATTACGGTCATCATTGATTAGCTCGATGAGAGCAATTATGACATTTGGTCAATGTCCATGCGTAGTGTTCTGATAGCTTCAGATTTATGGGACGTGGTATATGGTAGTGTGAATGAACCCGATGATGCGCCAGAGCCTACGAAATGGAAAACTAAAAGAACTACCACGAAAGTATCGTGAGCAGATAAAAACAACACTAAGTCTTTAAATAAAATTTAAAAAAAAATAAGATTAAGATACAGAGAATACTACATAAAAATTAAACATAACGATATCAATTTAATTAAAACAATCTGGAAGATTTGATAAATAGTTTTGATATTTCTAGGCCTCACCGGCTATTACCGTAAATTTGTCCGAAATTATGCAAAAATTGCCAAACCGCCAAGATAATGGAAAAATTTCTAGGAGAATGTCTACAAAAATTACAATACAGTTAGACGACTCAGCTGTTAAAGCTTGTAAAGAACTTAAAGATAATTTAATAGCACAAGTGGAATTAGTTCAACCAGATTATAACAAAAAATTCACTTTAACGACAGACGCATCAGATGTAGCTATCGGAGATAATAAACCAATTTCTTTCATATCCAATACTTTATGGAGTATATGGAGTAATTGGAATGCAAATACAAACAGACCATCAATCTTTAACTTTCACAATCTCAGATAAAACCCCGAACGTAGAAATGAAAAAATGGTACTCACCCCGAAAATAATATATAAACCCGGAACAACTAATGTCGTAGCTGACGCATTATCTCAAATAAAAATAAATAATATTACTAACATCGATTTAGAAAAATCAAACTCAGATCAAAATACACAGCATTCTGCCGAAAGTAGTTTTAAAAATGTAATAAAAGAGACCGACTAATGTCGTAGCTGACGCATTATCTCAAATAAAAATAAATAATATTACTAACATCGATTTAGAAAAATCAAACTCAGATCAAAATACACAGCATTCTGCCGAAAGTAGTTTTAAAAATGTAATAAAAGAGACCCGAAAACCGTTAAATCAGTTTCAACAACAACTGTTATTAACAAATGGGAGGTATACAATACATGAGTCATTGAATGTTTTTGATAAGACACGACATATAATTGAATATGATACGCAAGAAAACTTTATAGAAATATTAAGGGAGTATCTAAAACCAAACATAACGGTAGGAATTCATTGCACTTTAGAAGATCTTTATACATATTCAATTACCAATAAAAAATAACTTTACCAACAAATTTCTTTATACTAAAATATTTCTACAAGACGTGGAAAATAATGAAGATAAGGCTATCATAATAGAAGAAACACATAGTCGTGCTCACAGAGGTCTAGACGAAAATTATAAACAAATCAATAGATTATTTTATTGGCCAAATTTATTTATCAAATTAAAGGAATACATAAAAATTTTACAATTTGCAACGAAAATAAATACAACCGGCATCCTATTAAAATTCCTATTGTGGAAACTCCAACTAAAGAAGGAGAGAATTTACAAATCGACATTTATTACGCGCAAAGTCTTATTTTCTTATCCTGTATTGACGCGTATTCAAAATTCCTGGTTGTAAAAGAAATTCAAAATAAACTAAACATCGAGAATAAAGTAATGGAATTACACCAACAATTTCCCCACGCCAAAGTAATTATGACTGATAATAAACCGAGCTTCAACTCTGTTCAATTTAAATTCTTTGCACAAAGATGTGGTGTAACTCTACATTTCGCCGACCCCAGACACAGTAACTTGAACGGACAATTAGAAAGGGCACATTCAACATTAACAGAATTAGCTCGTTGCATAAAGGAAGAATTTAATCTCACTGACAGAATATATTATTATCTGAAATAATTATTAGAGCCGCAAAAGAATTCAATCAAAGCATTCATTCTACAACAAACCAAAAACCTTTTGATATTCTTTATAATAAAATTGTTCACGAAAACATTTCAAGAATTCTAAAGAACACACAAGAAAAAATGTTAGTAACACACAATGAAGGTCGTAAAGAAAAAGAATATCATGTAGGTCAAGTTGTTTATGAGAAGAAACACGGAGAAAGAAAAAAGCTAAAAACTAGATACAAAAAACAGATTGTTAAGGAAAACTTACCTAACAAAGTTAAAATCAATAAGAGAAACAGAACTATCCACAATGACAACATTAAGTTTTTACAAATACCATATTTTTTTTATTAAATTACAGAAAATGCATTTCTTATAACTTCTAATACCATTCGTAATGATAACCACTTCAGAAATAATTGATTACTCCAATCACGAATTCTTCCTGTTCAAGGACAAAAAGGATGTCCTTACCTATGAATCATATGCCGACTTATTCCACGTAACTAACTTAAGTTTTTATAAAGAAATAATCAATATAGAATCAGGATATGTAAGAAAAGATAAAAATATACGGACACAATGGGAAATTACTTACGAAATACAGATACTAGAATTAATTTTGTCACAACTGATACCAACTAGATCAAAAAGGGGAATAAATGAGTTAGGCACTGTTTGGAAATGGTTAGCTGGAACTCCGGATCACGATGATTTCAATAAAATACAGAATAAAATAAATGATTTAATTGAAAACAATAACCAATAATTTATTATTAATTCCAAATTGTTTAAAGAGATAAAATTACTTTCCGATCATTTTAAAAACATTTTTATTGATCAAGAATTGCCATTACGAAAACCTCGTTTACTTTTATTAACATTTGACTTACAAAACATTATTGATAATATCACACTGGCCAAAATTGATTTATTCAACACAAAAATAATAATGAAGACATTAAAGAAATATTAGATCACGAACAACAGCCTGTACTTATTGCAGACTTAATGGACATAAAAATACCCCGTTATAACAAACAGATGCGAAATTTACTATGCCAGATCCATTTCACATAATGATAGAAAATTACTAATAAGTAATCAGGTCGCATCGTTGTTTTTCCGTAAGCTCATATGTATCTGCATTCTGCTCAAAATTGTCAAGCCAAATCTCCACTGAGTTGCCATCGAAGTCGGGTACAATTTTTTCAAAATTGTCTGCAGGTACTTTCGTCTCTTTCTGGGTATTTTTATCAGCTTGAATGTAAAGAGTAAGCAGCTGAATTATTTTTTGTAGACTTTTATTGTAGATCTTTTATTTGGTCTGCACACAGTTCTGATAGACGATGCTCTTCTGCATTTTCATTTTCGTCTCCTCGCTTTCTCTCCTCTTCACTCATGATTTCGTATTCGCACGCTTCTAGAAATTTCCGACCGACGCCAACCAACTTGCGAAATTCCACAACTTTTTATTTACAACTTTATATTTGGCCTTTTTGACGTAATTCCACAACTGTTCAACTTTCTGCACTTTACAAATGGGTCAAATTTTTATTGTTTTTTTTTTGGTTGAGCCCTTAAATGTATGATAAACTATATACAATAAAACATTATAACATTTAGGAGGGCAAATCCAGGACTCCCCGCGGTATGGCCGTGAAGCATTGCTTCGCGAGGACGATCAGGATTTGCTCACTCGTGGACCCTCCTGGCTCTCTCGGCTCTTCTGAGCTCGGTGGTTATCGCTGAGGCGAAGCTGTTGACCGCTTGCCATTCCGCCTCCCCCCGCAGCATGAATGGGACTAGGTTGTCCGCATTCAGTCTGCCGCCAAGTACGGTTTCCAGAGAGCTCCGTTCCCTAGCGTATTTAACGCACGAGAAGAAAACGTGCTCAGCTGTTTCGCTCCGACCACCTCAGCACCATGGACAGTCATCCGCATCCTCGTGTCCAAAGCGCTTTAGGTTGCGAAAGCAACCGTGCCCGCTGATCAGCTGCGTTAGGTGGAATGTTATATCGCCATGCTTCCGCTCTAGCCACGGCTTGAGGTTGGGTATCAGCTGCTGCGTCCAGCGACCCTTTGGCTCGTTGTTCCACCTATGCTGCCATGTCTCTAGGGTGTGCTGCTTTGCTTCAGCTCGTATTGCTGATATACCACCGGAGCAAAGACACTAGAATAACAAGATGCGTAACGCCATACGATTTTTTGGCACGCGAATTATTGGCCGTGGCTCTAGAGGTGGCTCCAGGCTCTCTCGAGTTTTTGTTCGAGAGAGAAAGAGCGGAGAGCGCTACAGCAAACAGCTATTTTCAACGCATACAGTGATATTAGACAACTGTATGTGTGCATGCATTGTAAATTTGACAAAATATGCCCTTCACCTTAGAATTTCGTTGACTTTAAAACTAAATTGTTTTTTTATCAAATGGCACCATGCGAAAAATTCTTGTTTTGCATTGCCTTAACGTTATTATTATTTAAATAAAGCTTAGAAATACTAATAGCCGAGTCTATGTACATCACAAAATAAATTTCAAAAATGACTTTATATTAGAATACTTGTCATTAGGGTATTCAGCTTGCGACGTGAGAAAAATTAATAAGGCAGTGATTGTTGAGTGTTTGTGTCCGCACTTCGTGCATCGGACTTCGGGAAATTAAAGGCACCATCTGATTTATTTTTTGAATATTTGCAAAATACACATTAAAGTTTTCGAAAATATTTTTAAAATTAATAAAAAACAAATGTGTATAAAATATTTATTGTTGAGCAATGCATTAAGTGCACAAATGAAAGTGGAATATGATGATAGCTAATAGACAAAAAAAGCAAGCTTAGCTCAGCATTATATCTCATAAATAAAAAATGAGCGATATTTAAATAATTGGCGACTGAAAAATGGACGCAAAGTATAAAAAAAAGAATAGTTAGAAAAATTACTTAAGTGGGAAACATGGAAATGTTTTAATGTTAAACATTAAAATATTTCAAGTCGACTCGAAGGCCTAATAGATATAGGACTCCATTACAATTGTAATGGCCTTCCCGTGGTATTCCCTGGGTAAGGATTATTGCATATAATTAATTATTAACATAAATATAAATATGTAAACGGTAGCTAATTCGAGCGGCGATTTTAACAAACGAATTTAAAAAACTTTAAAAATATAATAATAAATATATAAATAGTAAGGGCGTGAATTTTTAATTATTATTTTATATCATCATATTGCTACGAAATTGGCCACAACTCCAAATATGTAAATTCGTTTCTTCAATCAGAATTGATTTCGGCCCGAAAATCGTCTTCAACACGCACACATATACGCGTTCTCGTCTCTTGTTTTTACTCACACAAGCAAGCAAATTATATTTTTAGATTTCTTACGCTCTCAACGTAAGCGAGCGGAAAGAGAGCAAATTTGGCCTTCACCAAAAAAGTGGCTGCATAGTGCAAAACCAATTTATGGCCGTTATGCATCTTGTTATTCTAGTGTCTTTGACCGGAGGCATCTCCGCTGCGACTGCACTGCCCCATTGTCTGCTACCTCACACAGCTTTCTTAGGGACAAACTTAAATTCGTAAAATCAGTTTCAACCAATTTCTAATCGGAAGCAGACCTTTCTGCAAATAAAATTTATAAGAATTTAAAAACTACAAATATTTTGTGTTCTTATTTTTAATTTCTTTCCTTAACAAACATTCGGTTTGTTAAGTGGCTCCCGAATAGGGACCGATCGCGTAACAAAAGATTAAAACAATTCAACGTACGTGTATCGGTTATTTTGACCACGATAGAACAAAACTGATTCTAAGTGGCCCAAAATTAAAAACTTACGAAAGAACAAAACGAATTTCTAAGAGAATTAAACGGTGCGATAGAGCAAAACGACCTCCAAGTGCGTTCATAACTCGATTAGAAATTTAAAACGCCACGACAAGGAAAAAAAAACTGTCTTAAGTGTGTGAAAAAATTGTTAGTGTGAAAACTCCGATCCTCAAAGGACAAAAAAAAAAAAAACGCAACCTAGACTTGCGCTATGTGGGAGCACGCAATGTTGTGCCAGTTCGTAGAGCACATCTTTATTGTATGGAGAGCAGAACCCGAGTAGGGGTCCAAGAGAGATCACCAAAAGGAGAAATTCTGAACCATCAGGGATGGCGACCACACACCTCTTAGTGCTGTATGCAACAAAAAAAACAGGATTTAACAGAAATTAAAAACAAAAGCAAATTTAAAACTTTAAAATATATTGAAATTCTTGAAACAAAGAATAAAAATAATTAGATAATTAAATTGAAAAAAAATATATTTTTTTAATTTTAGAAGAATCACATTAAAAACAAATTCAACATTTTTTTATATGAATTAAGAGAAAAAATGCTTAAAACAATTTAAACGAATTCAAATCTTTAAAATATTTCATTAACAAAATTTTATTAAACTTCTATAAATATACTTAGTAAAAAATAAACAATTGTAGCCCATCATAAGTACACACACACAAATATAACTAAACCAAATCATATTGCGCAGCATTGACACAAAGAAAAATCTGTAAAAATATGTTTGTCATTGTAGTGTCACTCTTTCATGGAGAATTAAATATCTAAATCTAAATTTTAAAATTTATTCTTGATCGGCAAAAATAGGTGACAAAATTATTTTCTTGACTTATCGACCGAACTAGCATTGGCATTGAATTTTTATATAAATTGATTATTTTTCCTTCTCCGATAAATTTCCGCGAAATTAACCTTAACAAATTTTAAAATTAAAATAAAAGGTTAATGGCAAATGCCCATAACCTTATCAGACCCCCTGTACTAGTTGACGATTTAGACCAAAGAGCACATCAGAGACATAGACAAAGACAACGAGAATTTCGACAGAATTGAAAGGAAGTAGACATTATGGAGGGAATAAACCGAGAACTGCTTGTAGCCACCGTTAGTCAAATCTTGGCACAACAACTACCAGTCCTACTTAGGCAACTTAATGCACCTGACGATGTCGACAATATAGCAGACGCAGCTATTGCCCACGAACATGCTGGAAATTTAAATGATTTATATAGGGTACCGGACATTGTAAAGACTATCCGTGAATTCTCAGCTGATCCATCCCAATTTAACTCCTGGAAAAGAGGCGTAGGCCGAAGACACTGGAATAACAATATGCGTAACGGCCATACATTGGTTTGGCACTATGCAGCCACTTTTTTGGTGAAGGCCAAATTTGCTCATAAATTTGCAAATAGAATTTGCTTGATTGTGTGAGTAAAAACAAGAGAAGACGATTTTCGGGCCGAAATCAATTCTGATCGAAGAAACGAATTTACATATTTGGAGTTGTGGCCAATTTCGTAGCAATATGATGATATAAAATAATAATTAATATAGATAAAAAAAAATAAATTTAACTGAAAGCTGAATATAATGCGCATTTTAAATAATAAAAATGGTTCATTTACATAAATCAGTATACTAAATAATTAAAGCAAATACAAAGAAAATTATTGTAACTACTATATTGAAACATAAATTTTCCAAAAAGAAGAGATTACAATGAGAAATAAATATTTCATAAAAAAATATGTAGTAGAAAATAAAAATTAATAAAATAAATAAAAATATGAAAACTGTTAATTGCTAAAGTCATATCTGGAGGCACGAAGTGCGGACAAAAGCCCTCAACAATCACTGCCTTATTAATTTTTCTCACGTTGCAAGCTGAATACCCTAATGACAAGTATTTAATATAAAGTCATTTTTGAAATTTATTTTGTGATGTACATAGATTCGGCTATTACTATTTCTAAGCTTTATTCAAATAATAATAACTTTAAGGCAATGCAAAACAAGAATTATTCACATGGTGCCAATTGATAAAAAATAATATAGATTTAAAGTCAACGAACTTCTAAGGTGAAGGGAATATTTTGTCAAATTTACAATGCATAAACATACGAGTGCACACATAAACTCAAGTTGTCTGCTATCACTGTATGCGTAGAAAAGAGCTGTTTGCTGTAGCGCTCTCCGCTCTTTCTCTCTCGAACATAAACTCAAGAGAGCCTGGAGCCACCTCTAGTTCCACGGCCAAAAAATCGCGTGCCAAAAAATCGTATGGCGTTACGCATCTTGTTATTCTAGTGTCTTTGCGTAGACCGTATCTTAGAAGCTTATAGCTCTTACCAAGGCACACAAAAATATTTCGGTATCTTGCAGACCATTCGTTACAAGATAACAGATGATGCCGACAGAGCACTAGAAGCGCATAAAACGCCTCTGAACTGGTTAGCCATTTCAAAGTGTTTGACACTTCATTACGCTGACAATCGCGATGTGAATACTCTCGAGTATCAGCTGACCTGAATAGTGCAAGGCGCAAACCAATCAGTCGATGATTTCTATAAATCATTTTGTAAACTTTCTCCTTCTTTCTCTCATTCTAAATAAAATCGGCTCTATAGAAATGGGGGATGAAGCGGAACAAATAATAACCAAAATTTAACGCGATAAAGCATTGGATGCCTTCAAACTCGGAGTGCAGGGCGATTTGTGCCGCTTGCTGGGAATGAAAGAACCGGCCGACTTGCCCTCAGCATTACATCTTTGCCTTAAACTAGAAAATCAACATTTTCGTTCAAATCATGTAGCAACCAAGACACAGAATATAAGCTTCCGAAATCAGTACATAAAACCTACACCAGCTCCCAGAAATATGCAGCTCACACATAGACAACAACCTTCACTTCCCCCTAGATCCCAACAATACCGACCACAGCATTTTGGACAACCACAACAAAATATTTCAATGAAGCTACCTCTAACTAATATAAACTAACAAAATATCATTTTATGAAATGAGCCATAGGTCCATATGGGTTTTAAAACGGAGTTATATAAGAGGACTTTATACTCCACGCTAAGGGGAGACCGTACGTTTATAAGCCAGTGTAGATCCCTTGCTTTTAGTATGAGGTGCGTCGTCTTGGCCTCTATGTGTTTCCGCCAGGTGAGCCGCTTGTCCAGATGAATACCTAAGTATATTAGGTTGCCAAGGGCGGGCAGGTTTGTTTGTTTTGGGTTAATGTTACCTGTTTGCACTTTTCTTCGTTTACTCGTATGCGCCAATTTGCAAGCCATTGTTCTACACAAGTTAGATGGCGTGCTAGTTGCATCGTAGCTCTTACTGGGCATCTGGATCGACTCAGTATTGCAGTGTCATCAGCGAATGTGGATATCGTTAGCTGGTAGTTTGTTGGGATGTCCGCCGTGTATAGGGTGTATAGAGTTGGGCCCTTGAGGCACTCCGGCTTCTATAGTACAATCGCTTGAAGTGCTTGAACTGCATCTAGCCGCGAACCCTCTTTTATATAGGTAAGACTTTAAAAGCTAATGTATGTTTTGAGGCAGCAGTTTGATTATTTTAAACATAAGTCCATCCAGCCATACTCTATCGAATGCATGTGCAACGTCTAAGAAGAGATCTGTGCAGTATTCACGGTGTTCAAAGGCAGTGCGAATTTCTGTTGTGATGCGGTTAACATCTTGAATGACTCCATGTTTTGCCCGAAAACCAAATTGGTGCTATGGGAGTGTGTTGTGTGTTTTGAAGTGGGGGCTGATGCGTAGCAGCAGCACTTTTTCAAAAAACTTGGAGAGACTACTTGTCTAAGCTTATTGGTAAGCTTATTGGCCTGTATGATGATGGCTGTGTTTTGTCTTCCCCAGGCTAAGGGATCATAATTATAATTGATTTCTTCCACTTTTGAGGGAAGTATCCAATTTTAGTAATTGCGTTGAAGAGCATGCAGAGCATTGCGTTCGTAGAACTGCACACATTGGGAGCTCGATGATCATTTTCAGGGTTAATAAGTCGTAGCCAGGCGATTTTCCAGTCTTCAGTTGCTCTTTAATGACTTTCGTTATCTCGCTTGTCCCAAATTCTACAGGATCTTGTGGTGCTAAATGAGATGCAGTTAAAGGCGGGAGAGTAAATGAGTTAGTGGCTGGGTTTGGTTGAAATACTTTTTTAAGATGATCAGCGAAGACTATTGCTCTGTCGGTGTCACTGCGAGACCAGTTTCCAGTAGAGTTACGGAGAGGTACAACCGTTTCTGTTGGTGCCTGTAGGTTCCAGTAATCTTTCCACAACGAGTTCTTTGTGCCTGTGGGAGTGAGATTCTCGATATACCTTAGTTGTGCGTCCGCTCCTTCTTTTTTAAGCGTTTTGGTAAGTTTGCGAGATGCTGCTTTTAATATACTCTTTGCGTTTGGTGATCTGTGCTCCTGCCACTACCTTCGATGTCGTCGTTTTTCAAGCACAAGAGTTCTGTAGTATGTGCCTATGTAATATTAAGAACATTTAAGTATAATAGCATACTAACATATAGCAGCACTTTGTTGTTATGTTTGTGTTTATGTTTATGCAAGCAATAAGGCCCAAGGCGGATGATCGCACACTTGATGGCCACAAAGTATAAGTGCATGGTCAGCATTCCCACGCCGACCAAGTGCATAATAGCTACGTACATACATAGCTCGCTCTCCCGATAAGCCTAGATATATAAGATATACATAAGAAAGCCGCTCCGCCGCCGGCGTACCCGGCAGCGCAGCTACGCGGATTAGCCTAAGACCAAATATATTCAAAACTGACAAGTCAGACACTGGGAAGACGTTGAGCTGGCAGAACCATTTCTGCCAACCAAAAATATAAGAAAGAATTCAATAAACCTAGGTCAGCCTGACGGCTGCAACAAACTACAAAAAAGACATGGCGACCGTGACAGTCGTCCAACGATGGACGAATTGACTAAATCTGTTAAAAACAAAAAGGAAAAACTGGACTGGAAGACGACCCATTACCAAGGAATAATTACATGGAATTGCCAAAACTAAGGAAAAATCTGAGTGAGTAGAGTTGTATTGAGTTATGGGAAAACACCGTGGCGGTTTAAAGCTGAACTAAGCTGAACAAACGTATAGCCCTCGTAAGGTGGCTAATATACGGTCAGCAAACACCACCGGTTTGTTCGAAAGCTCCAAAGCTACATGCATAGCTAGACCACTTGCTGCAATATCAGCAAGAATTAAAGACCCAAAAACTCGAGAAAACTGACTCAGAAAATATTAAAAATATAACCAAAACTATTGAAGTTCCAAAATCCAAGGCATGTCCAGCACCAGCACTAACAAAGCCGAAGAAATCCTGCCCCCCGGACTGCGAAGGAATCTGGAGTCCTCACTGCCTGGGGACTTGTGAGCAGCCATCAATATCATCGACACCCAAGAAATAGACAGCAGCGACGGAGTGTCAGCGTGCCACCCACGGCGACGCCCAGCTGAAACCCAAGAAATAGACAGCAGCGAGGGAGTGTCAGCGTGCCACCCCCGGCGACGCCCAGCTGACACCAGATGAACATCAGCAGCAGTAGAACATTAAATAAGTAACAATAAATATAAAAATATATATATAAGAAAATTGTAAGAAACATTGTAAAACGGAGCATATACTACTATGCCCTGTTAACCCAATATGGCCCGTGAAGCCATAGCTAGAATCAGGCAGGCAATAATGTAAGTTAAAAATATTTTTTAACAACATTTTCATGCATGAAGTCACATAAATGCACAGAAAATGGAATTTTGCCGGATGACAAAAAATATGATGTTATTCAGAACTACCGAGTTCCACATGATGCGGACAGCGCTAGACGTTTTGTAGCATTTTGCAATTACTACAGACGTTTTATCAAAAAAACTCGATGGTCAACCCCAGTTCTAAATTAACAAGAATTAGGCTTGAATTAGAGGAATATAATTTTACGGTAGAGTATCTAAAGGGCAAAGACAATCATGTAGCTGATGCGTTATCAAGAATATCCATCAAACAGCTAAAAGTAAATACTGGAAATATATTAAAAGTCACTACAAGATTTCAAAGTAGACAAAAATCCTGCGCAGGAAAAGAACAATTGGATTTGAACGAGCAAACCAAAGAAAAAGCTTCAGAGCCCAACGTATACGAAGTCATAACAAATGACGAGGTACGAAAAGTAGTGACATTGCAATTGAATGCAACGATATGTTTATTTAAACATGGAAAGAAAATCATTGCAAGATATGATGTTGGTGATCTTTATACTAATGGAATTCCTGATTTAAATCAATTTTTTCAAAGGCTTTAATTGCAAGCCGGTATATATGATATCAGCCTAATCAAAATGGCACCGTGGAAGAAAATCTTTGAACACGTTTCAATAGATGAATTTAAAAATATGGGCAATAAAATATTCAAGAATTTAAAAGTAGCGCTACTTATCCCGGTGACCCAAGTAAATAATGAAAAAGAAAAAGAAGCTATATTGTCTACACTACATGATGATCCAATACAAGGAGCTCACACAGGCATTATAAAAATCTTGGCCAAGGTCAAAAGACATTATTACTGGAAAAATATGAGTAAATACATAAAGGAGTACGTGAGAAAATGTCAAAAATGCCAAAACAACAAAGCATACAAAGACTCCAATGACTATAACTGAAACACCAGAACATGCTTTCGATAGAGTTGTCGTGGACACAATTGGTCCACTACCTAAGTCAGAAAATGGTAACGAGTACGCAGTCACTCTCATATGTGATTTACTTAGTACTTAGTTGCCATTCCAATAGCAAATAAAAGCGCAAAGACAGTCTCAAAAGCTATATTTGAATCTTTTATTCTAAAGTACGGTCCAATGAAGTCGTTCATAAAGGACATGGGAACAGACTATAAGAATTCAATAATTACTGACCTATGTAAATATATGAAAATCAAAAAGATAACATCAACAGCTCATCACCACCAGACAGTTGAAGTGGAAGAAAGAAGTCATAGAACACGACCCCATCTATGGGGTCTAATTACTGTCCATATGAATTTTTTTCGGTGGAACAAGTAATTTATCAAAACATTTTAATAAGCTACATAGCATAGAACCAATATATAATACAGATGATTACGTTATTATTGGAGCTTCATAACAGTTCAATATCTCTACTTGTCTTGTTAAACTTTATACTACATACGTGGTTGTCTTGTGGAGTTGACGCTTTTGCTGGTGCGACAAGTATTGATTCTATATCACCAGCAAACTGATCAATGTCTTGCTCGGTTTCCAGGGGGCTAGAAAAGCCGGTATGGGAACAAACATATTTTTTGTACCTCGCCCAGATGAGAGTTCTGAAAGTGCCTCAGCTGTAATCATTGATTGGGATATCCTTTTTGTGATGGCAAAGTCAATCAAATCTGGAAGCTTCTTGTGATCTGCTGGCCAGTATGTAGGCGCTCCCGGGGAAAAACATTTAAGTTTGTGTTGCGGTTTGATGATTGCGTTGTACAGCTGTTTTCCTTTAGGGTTCGCTATCCGAGATCCCCAGTACATGTGCTTGACATTCCAATCGCAAGCAAACCTTTCACCGAACGAGTCAAAAAGTTTTGTGAATTTTTCCTCAGAGATTGTGAAGCGAGCTGGGCAATAGACAGCACCAGAGTGAGAGCGCCGTTATGGCATTGGAGGTTTATAGAGGTACATTGATAGCAATCTTCTTGCCAATTACCAAGAAAGTGGTGCTTAATTCGCAATCGTATTAGTATCCCTGTGCCTCCATGGGCCTTGCCATCCGGGTGATTCGTAAAGTAAAATTTATATCCTGTTATTTGGAAGTTTTACTTTTCGATAAGATGAGTCTCTGAAAGTAGCATAACGTCAATGTTTCTGTCGGCTAAGAACTGAGCAAGTTCTAGCTTGTGTCGCGAAACGCCATTCCAGGTAGCTATTATTAAGGGAGTCATTATCCTATTTTAGAAGAAACGAGCATTTGAATAAGGATGTTTTGGTTCCTCATAAGCTCTTGCATAGATTCTTGCATGAAGGTCATGAAGTCTTTTATGCTTTGCTGCATCGAGAGCATAATCGCTTCAAGGCCAATAGGCTGCTGTTGCATGTTCTGTGTTTTTATTTGTTTATTTATTTGGTGACGCTGGAGGTTACTGTTGTCGGTACTTGGATCCCTGATTTTAGTACACTTGCAAATGAAGAATTTGGCATTGTTCGGTGGCTGGCAGACGAAGGGATGTTAGTTGTAGTCGGTTCCATTAGTTGTTGGTGTGATACGATCTCGAGCTGAGTCCACTCGTTTGTTTAGGCGACTCTTGAGTTCCTTGTAAACAATGCATCCTCGCCAGTTGGCTGTGTGTTTTTCGCTGCAAACGACGCAGATGGATTTTAGGGTGCAGTACGCTTTGGTTTGGCCATATTCTTGGCAGTTGGTGCACTGCACAGGTTGCCTGCGCTTGTGTGGCTCTTCTACGGTTATTCTTCGGTGCAGTAAATACTGTAGCTTATATATAGGATGTACTTCATTTTTGTTGTTTTTCTGACTCGATGGCTCCAGTTCGACTTTAAAGTGTGGATGCGGCACTTTGTTCCTGTTGAGAATGTTGATCACCGTTTTGGCGTTTAAGTTCTTCTCCTTTAGTGCCGCCATAATTTCGGATGCTGTCACTGATGACTCTATTCCTTTAATGATTACCAGCCTGCTTGTGTTGTGGGCTTAGCTTTCGCTTTATTTGGATGTAGCGATCCAGCCCTGTTTGACCAAGTATTTAGTTTTGTTTAGATTCTTGTCCGCTTCCGCTTTCAAGAGTCGTGTAATATTAAAAATCCTTTGAATGTTTCTTTATAGAGCATAGCTCCGTTTATTTTATAGTTAGACTCGTGTCAGTGGTAAAACTCGACTGATTCTTAAAGCTAATACAATATTGTTCTTAGGCTATGAATTGTGACTTCGCTGCCTGCTGAAGTCGGCAGAGAAGCGCTAATGTATGTAATGCTATGTGCGCTCAGAATGTATATAGCGGCATTTGGTTAGCGTGGGAATGCTGACCATGCATTTGTGCAGTGTGCTTCAGAAGCGGGCGATCATATAACGCTTTTACTTGAGCATTATAAGCACTGTCAATGCGTATGTAATTATGTTATTGATTTATGCAAGTATTCTGATTACATTGTACTCTATGTAAATATGTACTCTAAATATATATGTACGCATACCACATGTCCCTCCTTTTAAAACTAACGTAACATAGTGTAGTTATTTTATTCTATTATTATTGTTAGTATTATTATTATTATTATTTTTTTTTTTTTTTTTTTTTGACATCTTAATTTGTATTTTTCCATTATTAAAATTCTTTTTGGATTAAATCATGACGTCATTTATAAATAAAAAACTTTTAATCGATCTTTATGTACTATTTGTTTTTTATTTTTATTGTTTGATATTATTATGTTGTCTCTGTCTTCTATCTTTTCTACCTTATAGGGTCCCGTATATTTAAAATCTAATTTATGACCTGCTTCATTTCTTAATAGAACTTTATCTCCTACTGTTATTTCTATATTTTTTGTTTGTAAATCATAATTTTCCTTATTTTTTCTTTTAGGCTCTTCAAGCATAGTTCTAGCTCTTTTATATGCTACTCCTAATCTATATTTACTTTCCTTAGCATTGCATTGCGCTTTTGTTCGGTATGGGTATTGCAACTAAATATTTAGTTAAGTCACAAATGAGAGTGATTGCATAGTCGTTGCCATTTTCCGACTTTGGTAGAGGACCTATAGTGTCCACTATCACTCTGTCATGATCAGCATTATCAGCGGTTTCAGTTAAAGTCATTAGGGTCTTCGTATGCGTTGTTATTTTCGGCTTTTGGCAAGGTTTTTGCAATGCTGGTATGACCTCCTTGTAATGGATCAACAGTGTAGACAAAATTGCTTCTTTTTCTTTTTCATTGTTTATTAAGGTCACCGGGTTGAGTAGCGCTACTCTTAATTTTATTAATATTTTATTGCCCTTTTGCTGAAAACTGTCTATTGAAACGTATTCAAAGATATTTTCCCACGGTGCCATTTTGAGATGACTGATATTATATATATCGACCAGCATTTCAAGTCTTTGGAAAAATTTATCTAAATCAAGTATATAAATCATCATATTTTGCAATAATCTTTTTTCCATGTTTAAAGAAACATATCATATTTGTTACTTGCAAGGTCACTACTTTACGTACCTCGTCATTATTGATGACTTGTTATACGTTGGGCATTGAAGCTTTTTTGCGTATGCAATTCAGATTTGTTTGTTTCTCATGCCCAGGATTTCTGTTTACTTTGTAATCTTGTAGGGACTTTCTTAATATTTCCGGTTATATCCTTCAATTCTTTGATGGTTATTCTTGATAACGCATCAGCTACATAGTTGTCTTTACCCCTCAGATACCCGCAGATACTCTACTGTAAAATTATATTCCTTCAATTCAAGTCTCATACGAGTCAATTTTGAGCCAGGATTAGTCATTGAAAATAAAAAGGTGGGTGGTCTATGATCAGTTTTGTTTGTTGTTGAAAATTAAGTTATATCTCTTGAACTCTTCTCAAGTTCAATTAGGTCGAAACCTGACTTCAAGTCAAGGCATGAAAAATATTTGGCTCGACCTACTTGGACAAAATGTCCTCAATTCTAGGGAGTGGAAATTTATCAGACAACAGTTTTTTATTGATTTGACGATAGTCAATTACTAATCGCAATTTCTTTTCATCTGAGCCTGGATGAGATTTTTTCGGTACTAATAATAATGGACTATTTTATTCCGATACTGATGGTTCGACTATTTTATCATTGATCAATTTTTGTACTTGTTCTTGAATTTCGTCTTTTTGACTATGAGAATTTCTTTAATTTTTAATATATACTGGATTATTATCTTTTCTTTGTTTGTATAAATTATTAGCCGATATTGGTTCTGTTGTCAGACCAAATATATCAGTTTATTACTACAAAGCATTTTCAGCTGGGTTTTGAATTGTGGTGGGAAATTTTTTGACAATTGAGACATGACAGTTTGTTCTCTGGTTTCTTTATTTGTTTGAACCACATCATAGTTTGAAAATGGCTCGTATTTTAAGTTGTTTGCATCTACTAGTTTATCAGTATGATGCGTATTTAATATTCGGATATAAACATCGTTTGATATTGAAATGGTATTCGCTACATAAATTCCTGTTTCTATTTCTTGGTTTGGGATTAATATATATGTATCTTCAATTGAAGTTATATTGATTTTTCGGACAACTTGTGATCTAGCTGGTAATAATATTCTATCGGAAATTTTAAATTATTGGGTCTAATGATAAACCAATTTTCTTTTGGTTTGAAGTCTAATTGGCAGTTAAATTTTTTTAATAAAATCAATGCCAATTATTCCATCGCTGGTATGGGAAATTGTTGATTAACAATATGAAAATTGTGAGGGATTATGTATTTGTATCTGTTTGTAGCTCTATTGAGGTTAAGCCCTTAGATTTAATAATCTCTTGACTTATGCCTTTAATTTTTATTATACTGTCATCTTGGATACTATTGAAGTAGTCGGCTTCTTCTTTAAGTATTGAAATATCTGCACCTGTGTCAAATAAGAAAGTTAATCTTTTTCCTGTTACCACATGGTCAAGCGCAAAGAATATACTTATACTTAGATTGATTGAATGTACATGAGCTTTATTTATCGCCTTGTATCTGAGGGTTGTTTTGAGTTTCCCGTTTTGGGTTACTCTCACACTAGCATTGTTATTGTTATTATATCTATTCTGATTGTTTCGGCTTCCTCTATTTAAGTAGCCACGGCCTCTATAATTGTTACCATTATTTTGGTTATCGTTATTGCCGTAATTGTTATTGTATCGGTTACCTCTATAACCTTGGCCTTAGAGTTAGAGTAACCTCTCTTTGAATATCATACATTACATAATTCACATTTCCGGTTACTCTGGTGCTAGTTCTTATGTACGCATTTATGGCAGCATCCATAGTTGTGCACGTACCTGCTTCTAGCACAGTTTTCACACTTTCGTGTTCGGTCTTTTTGATCATACATCGATTGCATCCCTAGTACTCAATCTATTGGGTTGCTCACTTTATAAACCTTCATCGATATACGAGGCTTCTAAGAGCTTATGCAAATTATCAACTTCAGTTGTGAACTGTGTAGATGTTTTGCCTCTTTGTTGTACAGAGAATAATATTGTCTTGATGTTTTGGGATGTCTCCCCAACAATTGAAGTTTGCAGTTTATTAATTATTGCTTCAATTGTAGATTCTCTCAGTACCAGGTTCAGAGTAGTACCAATCAATTTTGATTTTATTTCTTGGACTGCAATGTCCTCAAATGGTCCTTTTGCAGGGTCTACTAATTTGATGGCCATAATAAACCTCTGAAGATGGATCTTTTGTCCATTAAACTCCGGTACTGCGCTCGGCACTTCCCTTATGTAGGCCCTGATGGCGGCTGAATTGTCTGTCATGTTGCTTAATTTTATTTCCTGATCTTCTTTATTTTCTGAATCTTCTGGCAATAGTAACATTGCTGGTATTGTTAGATCGTTCAGATCTTCTTCTTTGATTTCTAGTTCCGAATCAGAATCATTGAGTAATTCTGTTTCTACTTCACTTAGAATCAAAGGGGAGTTAAGAATTGTTGGTATCGATATGTTTAGATCGAACCTTTCTTTGATATTTAATAGATTACTTCTTAGTCTAATCAAAAATTTGGACACTGTTGTCCACTGTTTTTTGTCTAGTTTCCCTTTTTGGTCACGTATACGGGATCTAGCCTGATTAAATGATTCTACCATTATATGCTTAATAGCAGTTTATTTTTGGATTGTTCTATTCTGAGACAAACATTTATATGAATTATCAAATTTTTCTTTTATTTCACTGTTAAATTTTGCCAATCAATAATTTATTTGAAGAAAGATTTTTTTTTTGATTTTATTAATATTTTTTTTCATTAATGACCTCATTAGTTAAAAATTAAATTGTTTCTAGGCCCTGCTATTATAGCGTTTCTTTAAACATTTATTGTGGAGTTTGTACACTTTTATGAGTGAATGTATCATTATTAATAGAAAAATTGCTAACAATAGTATTGTTATATAGCCTAAATTGTATTTTATTACATTTGCAGTGGAATCCACTGTTTTTGTATCAACTAAGCTTATTTTGGGTTTTAAGATTTCTTAAATTTTTTCATAAATTTCTTCCTTATAAATTCTGTTTGTCATTTGACATTTACGTTAAAAATTGTATTACTATTAGTATTTTTATTTTTGGATTTTATGCTTATTAATTTGTTTTTTTTTTTAATTTTTACAAATGTTCCTGCCTGTTGTTTTTGTATAGCTTTACAGCTCATCGGGCAGAAATATTTCAGCTCAATTTTACAATTTTAGTTTTTTTATAGTTAGAAAAAAAAAATATGCATCGCAGTGCATTCAAAACAAATTTTGCAACGCAGTGCTATTGACAAAAAAATTGCGCTCTCGGAAGCGCTGTCGGTTCCCTTGCTGGCTTAACTTGACGCGTTAAGCGGTGCCGGTGCTGGTTGTCAAACAGGCTTCGTTCTGCAGGTTGATGTCCTCAATTGCGCTCTCGGAAGCGCTGTTGGTATCCTTGTTGGCTTAACTTGACGCGTTAAGCGGTGCCAGTGCTGGTTGTCGCACAGGCTTCCTTCTGCTGGTTGATGTCTTTACAATTTTTGCAAGTGTAGTTGCAATAGGCGCTCCATGGTCCCTCGCAATCCAACGGGCATTGTTCCTTGTAAACTGGTATGCTGGCTCTGGGTGGTGGTGTTGCAGATTTAATTTTTGTATTATTTGTGGTTTTGATGAATGAGAGTTGGTCTTTTGTAGCATATTGGACTAATCTACCCTAAAAATACAATAAATGATTGGGTATAACTTAGCGTCAATACATTGTGACACTTTGTCATAATAAATATAAATATACAGATATACAAAAAGACTGCTGGACGATTGCAGGACAATTGAAGGACACAGTGTTTAAAGTGTTAATAATTACAGTCGACTGATTCGACTATAAACTAAATAAATTGATAAATAAACATGACAACATAAAACATAATAATTGATGGCGGAAGAGCCACAATTCTCAAACGCGCAGCCCACGACTCAAAGGGACTTGCCAACGTTGGAAGAAGCTCTGCATCAAAATCCTGCAGATGGACCACGCCCACTCACAATAGCTGAGTACCGGGCAAGGTAGGAAAGGAAAAAACCAAGGGAGCACAAACGCCCCCGAAAAAGGATAAACAACGCCGACTGGTCAAGGAGATGATCCAACTGGCTAAGGACGAGGCATCCCGACAACGCTACAAAGAGTGTCTTGAGGACATCGAAAGCAAGATTTCGCAAGGTGCGAAACAACGCAAACGGGCTGCATAAATAAATGCCAATGCCCCAATTTGCCTTAATTTTAATTTCTAAACCCAAGCCGATGCGGGAAACCGCTGCTTGAAAACACTAATATCTGTTAGGCTTTTTACTAACAATGCGGTTGGAGAATTTTTTTTTATATTGTAAACAAATATGTGAGCCAATCACATTTATTAACAACTAATATTTCCACGTCTCCGCTACTGAGTATATATATATTCAGCTGCAAAAAATTTTTTTAATGACAGAATATAACAATTCTTTGTAAAGATGTGCACCAATTGAGAACACGAGTTTGTTTTGTAGTTGAGTGCAGCCGTCAGGCTGACTTTTTATTTATTCGATTTTCTTCTTATATTTTTTTCTTATTCTTATATATTTCTTATATATAGGCAGAAATGGTTCTGCCAGCTCAATGTCTAAAGAGTGTCTGATCTTACAGTATTCAATATATTTGGACTTAGGCTAATTCGCGTAGCTGCGCTGCCGGGTACGCCAGCGGCGGAGCGGCGTTCTTATGTATATCTTATATATCTGGGCTTATCGGGAGAGCGAGATATGTATGTACGTATGTAATATGTATTTGGTCGGCGTGTGAATGCTGACCATGCACTTATACTTTTTGCCTTCGAGTGGGCAATGCACTTATACTTTGTGGCCTTCGAGTGGGTGATCATGTTACATCCGCCCTGGCCTAACTGCGTGCATAAACATAAACATAAACATAGCAACAAAGTGCTGCCATAAGTTAATATGCTATTTTATTTAATTGTTCTTAATATTGCATAGGCACATACTACATCTCCCTCCTTTTGAAAAATAACGTAACCTAGTGAAGTTATTTGATTATTAAATGCAAATTATTTTATTTTTGTTTTTATTTTGTTTGTGTTTTTGTTTGAACAACAATAGTTGATTTTGTAATGCAAAGATAAAAATATACGTAGTGTATGGAAAATTTGTATAAATGATTAAGGAAAATATAAGTTTAAATTCAATCATGAATGAAATTTCTTTAATCTATCTTTATGAACTATTTGTTTTTTGTTTTTATTAGTAAGTAGCGTAATATTGTTATTATCTCCTATGCTTTCTATCTTATAGGGCCCCGTATATTTAAAGTCTAATTTATGACCTACCTCATTTCTTAGTAAAACTTTATCTCCTACTTCTAATTCTATGTCTTTTACTTTTAAGTCATAATTTTCTTTATTTTTTTCTTTGTGTGCTTCAAGAAGTTTTCTTGCTCGAGCATATGCTACCTCTAACCTATATTTACTCTCCTTAGCGTAATCATCTATGTTATATATTGGTTCTATGCTATGTAGTTTATTAAAATGTTTTGGTAAATTACTTGTTCTACCGAAAACTAATTCATATGGACAATAATTATGTACCATAGATGGGGTCGTGTTGAAGCAGTATACGAAATATTGAAGCCATACGTCCCAATCGGTTTTGTCCGTCGATATGTAGGATCGTATATACCCGTTTAAAGTCCTATGACTTCTTTCTACTACTCCAACTGTCTGGTGGTGATGAGCTGTTGATGTTATATTTTTTATTTTCAAATATTTACACAGGTCAGTAATTATTGAATTCTTATACTCTGTTCCCATGTCCGTTATGAACGTCTTCATTGGACCGTACTTTAGAATAAAAGATTCAAATATAGCTTTTGCGACTGTTTTTGCGCTTTTATTTGCTATTGGTATGGCAACTAAGTACTTGGTTAAATCACATATGAGAGTGACTGCGTACTCGTTACCATTTTCTGACTTGGGTAGTGGACCAATTGTGTCCACAACAACTCTATCGAAAGCATGTTCTGGTGTTTCAGTTATAGTCATTGGAGTCTTTGTGTGCTTTGTTGTTTTTGCTTTTTGGCATTTTTGACTTTTTCTTACGTACTCTTTTATGTATTTACTCATATTTTTCCAGTAATAATGTCTTTTGACCTTGGCCAAGGTTTTTGTAATGCCTGTATGCCCTCCTTGTATTGGATCATCATGTAATGTAGACAATATAGCTTCTTTTTCTTTTTCATTATTTATTTGGGTCACCGGGATAAGTAGCGCTACTTTTAAATTCTTTAATATTTTATTGCCCATATTTTTAAATTTATCTATTGAAACGTGTTCAAAGATTTTTTTCCACGGTGCCATTTTGATTTGGCTGATATCATATATACCGGCCTGCAATTCAAGCCTTTGGAGAAATTGATCTAAATCAAGAATTCCATTAGTATAAAGATCACCAACATCATATCTTGCAATGATTTTCTTTCCATGTTTAAATAAACATATCGTGTCATTCAATTGCAATGTCACTACTTTTCGTACCTCGTCATTTGTTATGACTTCGTATACGTTGGGCTCTGAAGCTATTTCTTTGGTTTGCTTTTGCAAATCCAATTGTTCTTTTCCTGCGCAGGATTTTTGTCTACTTTGATATCTTGTAGTGACTTTTAATATATTTCCAGTTATATCTTTTAGCTCTTTGATGGTTATTCTTGATAACGCATCTGCTACATGATTGTCCTTGCCCTTTAGATACTCTACTGTAAAATTATATTCCTCTAGTTCAAGCCTTATTCTAGTTAATTTAGAGCTGGGGTTCACCATCGAGAATAAATATGTCAATGGTCTATGGTCTGTTTTCACAGTGAAATGTTTTCCGTAAGTGTATGGTCTGAAATGTATTATTGCCCAATGAATTGCTGCTAACTCTTGTTCTGTTGTACTCTTATTGCTTTCACCTTTCGTAAAAGCTCTGGATGCATAAGCAACTGGGAGTTGGTGGCCATTATGGTTTTGAGTTAAAACTGCGCCACTAATAGCAAAGGGCTATTGTACTGTGAAACTGATGGTTCAACTATTTTATCTTTTATTAATTTCTGAACTTGGGCTTGTATTTCTTCCACTTGACTATGAGGACTTCTATAATTTTTCGTGTATACTGGCTCATCATCTTTTAATCTCAACTGTTGTTTATAAAAATTATTAACTGTTATAGGTTCTGATTCTAATGCAAATATATCTATATATTCGCTGCATATATTTTCTAATTGTGATTTAAACAATTCGGGGAAATTTTTCTTTAATTGAGATAAGACAGTTTTATTTCTGTGTTCACTATTTGCCTGAACTACATTGTAGTTCGAAAGTGGCTCATATTTTAGAGTGTCCATATTGACTAATTGGTCGGAATCGGTTGTATTTAAAATTCGGACAAATGTATTACTTGATGTTGCGATTGTATTTGCAACATAAATACCAGTTTGAATTTCCTGGTTTGGAATTAAAATGTTATCATCTTTTGATGATACTATTAATCTTCGGACAACTTGGGATCTTGCTGGTAATAACGTTGTGTTAATACCAGAGCTGTATGCTATGGGAATATATATTGGAAATTTCAAATTGTTTGGTCTAATTATAAACCAATCTTCTTCTTGGTTTAAATCGATTTGGCAATTATATTTTTTTATGAAATCTATTCCGATTATTCCATCACACGGTATTGGAAAGTTTTTATCTACTAAATGAAAATCGTGTGGGATAACGTATTTACCTGTCTGTATCTCAATAAAAGTCTGTCCTCGAGACTGAATTTTCTGTTGGCTTATGCCTTGAATGTTTATTTTATTGGTTATTTGAATATTAGAAAATTTGTCAGAGTTCTCTTTGAGAATAGAGATATCTGCACCTGTATCAAGTAGAAAAACTAGTTTTACGCCTGTTTTGGCATGAATGAATGTAGAAAATATGTTGAGATTATAATTGATGGTGTATACTCTACGATCTTCTTCTACTGAGTACCCAAAGGCTGTTGCGAGTTTCCCTGTTCTTGGATTACTCGTACATTGGCATTGTTTCTGTTGTAGTTATTCTGACTGTTGTTACGGCCTCTGTTTCCATTATAACGGCCTCTGTTATAGCCATTATAACGGTTATTATTTCCATTATAGCGGTTTTGATAACCGTTATTCTGGTAACCGTTATTTTGGTAACCGTTATTTTGGTAACCGTTATGGTAGTTGCCTCTAATACTATTGTTATTAAAGCCTCTACCGCGGTTACTACCACTATTGGCATTTCCGTATCCTCTATTGGGTCTGTTACCTCTAAAGTACATCACTTTATTGATGTCACCGGTAACTCTTGTACTCGTTCTTATGTATGCGCTTATCGCTGCATCCATAGTGGTGCAAGTCCCTGCTTCCAGTACTGTTTTGATACTTTCGTGCTCAGCACGATGTATCATGGTTTCAATTGCCTCTTTGGTGCTTAGACCAGTGGCATGTTCTAGAGGTATACCCTCATCGATATAGGAAGCTTCTAAAAGTTTTCTCAGGCTATCAACTTCAGCGGTAAATTGCGTTGCAGTTTTACCTCTCTGCTGAACTGTTGCTAGCTTTGCTTTGACATTACTGGATGTCTCACCGACAACTACTTTCTGCAATTTGTTCATAATTGCTGGAATTGTCGTTTCATTGTCAACTGAGTTCAAAATTGTGCCAACTATTTTTGACTTAATGACCTTAACTGCAATGTCTTCAAATGGTCCCTTAGCTAGGTCTACCAATTTGATTGCCTTAATGAATCTTTGTAAATGGATCTTTTGCCCATCAAATTCTGGCACTGTGCAAGCGACTTCCCTAATGTAAGACCTAATGGCAGCTGCTTCTTCTGCCATGGTTAAGTTATTTTCGGAGTCGGCTGCGTTATTTGTTTTATCGTCGTTCTTCAGCATTAATTTTGCTGGTATAGTTAGATCGTGAAGATCTTCCTCTTTAATGTCTTCCTTGACTGAATTTATTTTTTATAAGTATTAATTTTTCTCTTAATGTCACCAGTAGTTCCAAAGCCTTAGCACACTGTTTGCGTTCCAAATTCTTTCTATTTTGTTGGATCAACTCTCTGATTTCATTATAACTATTTACCAAGACTTGGGCATTCCTATTAATTGTTACAGCTTGTATTGATCTGTTTTGCGTTAAGCACTTATAGGATTTTCTGAAATTTTCATTTGGATCTTTTATCTGATCAACAAGCTTTTCCCAGTCCATGCTGTGGTATACTCATAACTTCAAATTTATGCATTTGTATATTTTTTTTTTTTAGTTTTAATCTAGATAAATTCAATATTACGTTTTATAATTTTTTTTTATTTATTATTTTTTTTTCTTCATATAATTTTTCTCGTATTTTCATTCATAATTGACTTTATTAAAGATCTTCCTTAAATATTATCTATACCGTTAGCAGTGCTACGGTATCGTTTCTTAAGACACTTGTTATGCAGTTTGTATATTTTTATTAATGCATTGGATACCATAATTAATGCAATTACAATTAGTATTATGGTTATCCAGAACAAGTCTGCATTTTGGACTTCTACTTTATTTATTACATTGGCTGTAGAGTCCACAGTTTTAGTGTCTATTAGACCCATTTTGGGTATACTAATTTTATATTTTGGAGAATAGAATAGAAAATTTTCTTTGTATATACTTTTATTTTCAGTTTTACTTATTTCATTTGTCTCTATAGACATTTATGTTTGGAATTATCTATTTATAAAATCTTTCAATGTTCGCAAGAGTAAAAAAAAAATTGTATTTTACATTGTTGCCTGCCTGATTCTAGCTATGGCTTCACGGGCCATATTGGGTTAACAGGGCATAATAGTATATGCTCCGTTTTACAATATTTCTTACAATTTTTCTTATCTATATATTTTATATTTACTATATATTTATATATATTTATTATTATATTCTGCTGTTGATGATGCTCATCAGGTGTCAGCTGGGCGTCGCCGGGGGTGGCACGCTGACACTCCCTCGCTGCTGTCTATTTGTTGGGTGTCAGCTGGGCGTCGCCGGGGGTGGCACGCTGACACTCCCTCGCTGCTGTCTATTTCTTCGCCGCTGAAGACGTCGATGGTCGCTCACAAGTCCCCAGGCAGTGGGGACTCCAGATTCCTTCGCAGCCAGGGGGGCAGGACTTTTTTGGCTTTGTTAATGCTGGTGCTGGTGCTGGACATGCCTGGTGTTTTGGAATTTCATTAATTTCGGGTATATTTTTAATGTTATCTGAGTGAGTTTTCTCGAGTTTATGGGTCCCTAATTCTTGCTGATATTGCAGCAAGTGGTCTAGCTCTGCTTGTAGCTTTAGAGCTGTCGACCAAACCGGTGGCGTTTGCTGACCGTATATTAGCCACCTTACGTGGGCTATACGTTTATTCAGCTTAGTTTTCAAACCGCCACGGTGTTTTCCCATACTCAATAGAACTCTACTCACTCAGATTCTTCCTTAGTTTTGGGAATTCCATTTAATTATTCCTTGTGTGTGTCTTCTTCCAGTCCAGTATTCCAGCTTGGTCAATTCTTCCTTAGTTTTTAGGTTAGTTTTGGTTCCATTTAATTATTCCTTGTGTGTCTTGACACTAACTTGGGTCAATTCGTCCAGCGTTGGACGACTGTCACGGTCGCCATGTAAAGATGTGCACCAATTGAGAACACGAGTTTGTTTTGTAGTTGAGTGCAGCCGTCAGGCTGACTTTTTATTTATTCGATTTTCTTCTTATATTTTAGAATAGGCAGAAATGGTTCTGCCAGCTCAATGTCTAAAGAGTGTCTGATCTTACAGTATTCAATATATTTGGACTTAGGCTAATTCGCGTAGCTGCGCTGCCGGGTACGCCAGCGGCGGAGCGGCGTTCTTATGTATATCTTATATATCTGGGCTTATCGGGAGAGCGAGATATGTATGTACGTATGTAATATGTATTTGGTCGGCGTGTGAATGCTGACCATGCACTTATACTTTTTGCCTTCGAGTGGGCAATGCACTTATACTTTGTGGCCTTCGAGTGGGTGATCATGTTACATCCGCCCTGGCCTAACTGCGTGCATAAACATAAACATAAACATAGCAACAAAGTGCTGCCATAAGTTAATATGCTATTTTATTTAATTGTTCTTAATATTGCATAGGCACATACTACATCTTATCTTCATTAAACGTAAACATTTTTTATTTTTGATTTTCTAGAAGAATAAATTAATATCATAATAATGAGAAAAAACTCATAAATAGAAAAAAAACGTTTCACTGAAAATAACCAAAAAAAAAAAAATGGGATGGTTTAGCGATTCTAGTGAGGCAAGGGACAATACTGCCAACGTAGTTAATAACGTAAAAATTATAGATCACACAGACGATATAAATGCGTTGTGGATCTTATTGCTGATCATTACAATAGTACTACTTATACAATTTCTGCTTACAATTTATGTTAAGCATAACAAGATCATCAAAAGACGTTATATAAATAGGGCAAATCGTTTAGACCAGATTTAAAAAAATAATATGGATTAGAAGAAAGCTTAATAAAAACTTTTTTTTTACCGACAAGAATGGAATGGAGCGAAATAGCGATACGAATAGATGAATTTCCGAAACTTTGAAAAATCATATAGAGATATTAGTAGGAGAATATAATAATATAGTTACATTAGTAAATAAATATGCAAATAGGCTCACATCTGAACATAATAACAAATGTTTAAGGGTTATAAAATCCCTAAACACAAGATTAAATAACATCAGAAAAAGAAGGCATATTCTGCTAGATGTACCAGAAAGTCTAAGTCAATTGGTTGAATTCAACACAGACCAGTTCAAAGAACTAGACGAATCTGTTCAATCAAGTGGCGCTGAGTCCGATAGTGACATTGAAACGCTAGAAGGAAGCGACCGAATTGAATTTAAATTTGAACCAAAAACAATTTCTGAAATGGCACAGACAGTGATAGAATTTATCAGGCTAGCCACATCTCTGATACCAGAGTTTGATGGTAAACCAGAAAATCTACAAAGTTTTTTGGATGCTCTAGGTCTACTAGATAGCTTAAAGAGCACACATGAAACGACAGCAATAAGCCTAATAAAAACTAAACTTAAAGGCCATGTAAGAAATCTTATAAGTAATGAGCAGACGATTGCTGCAATCATTACCCAACTGTCAAGTGCAGTAAAAGGAGAATCGGTAGAAGTGATATCTGCCAAGCTTCTGAATCTACAACAGAGAAATAAAACGGCTAACCAATACACCCAAGAGGTGGAGAAACTGACAAAGGCCCTTGAAGGTGCCTATATCAGTGAAGGTCTCAGCCAATCCTTAGCGAATAAATACAGCACTACAACAGCTGTAAAAGCAATGACACAGAATTGCTCCATTGATAAGGTAAAACTTATCATGCAAGCAGGCACATTCACAAACATGAATGATGCCATCTCCAAATTTGTAAACAGTTGCACAGAGATAACAGGTCAAAGTAACACTGTACTCTATTATCGACGAGGTGCAAATAATTATAATAGAGGCGCCCGGGGTTATAATCGTGGAAGAAATAACTACCACGACAATTACAACCGAGGCAGCAATAACAACAATAATAATAACTATAATAACCGTGGAGGTAGGCGAGGCCAAAACCAAGGGAGAGGCCGCGGAAACTACAACCATGGTAATAATAATAATAGCAGTGTGAGAATCGCGCAAAATACGTCGGAAAACTAACAGAACCCTTTAGGAAACAACCAATAAATGTAAAAGTTCATTCCATCAATTATAGTCTTAATATATTCGTAACCTTCTATAATCATTCAACTGAAAATAAACTAACATTTCTCATAGATACTGGTGCAGATATCTCACTTTTGAAAGTAAATTCTGATAACTTCATAATTCAAAATGAAAAAATAATAAACATCGAAGGCATAGGCCAAGGTGTGATAAAGTCTCAAGGAACAACCTTAATAGAACTCCAATCAACAAAATATATTATTCCACATGAATTTCATTTGGTAAACCCAAATTTTGCAATACCATGTGATGGAATAATAGGCATTGATTTTATAAAGAAATTCAATTGTCAACTAGATTTCAAACCAAGTGAAGACTGGTTTATAATTAGACCCCAAAATATAATTATCCAATATATGTTCCGATAACATATAGCGCTGGCAACAATACAGTTCTTCTGCCAGCCAGATCACAAGTTATTCGGAAAATAGACATTAATGTTGTAAATGATTTCATATTTGTTCCTAATCAAGAAATACACAATGGGATTTATGTTGCAAATACAATAGCAGCATCCAAACATGTATACGTTCGATTTCTAAATACAACTAATTTCGACCAAGTGGTCAAAGTAAATAAAATACAATATGAAAATCTAAAAGATTATGACATTCATAATACCGACACTGGAAATAGAAGCGAACAAATACTTTCAAAACTAAAGAAAAATTTTCCAGACCAATTTAAAAATCAATTAACAGAATTATGCACACAGTGTAGTGTAGCATATTGGACTAATCTACCCTAAAAATACAATAAATGATTGGGTATAACTTAGCGTCAATACATTGTGACACTTTGTCATAATAAATATAAATATACAGATATACAAAAAGACCACCAAAAACTACGTAAGCACTCCAGCGCCCCAGTAATACGATCTAACGCTTATACATAAGCCGATCGCGGAGCGTGGGAATGCTGAGCATGCACTTTGCAGCTCAAGTGGTCAATGCCTTCTGCATACATATGTATATGTATAAACATAAGTAAGAATACATAGATATAAGCAATGTATGTGCGGGTTAGCTGAACCCAACTTCAGCACACTTTGATTATTCAAATAAAGAACCTCGAACAGAGCAGAAGCTAAGCTCTTCTTTTATTAAACATACAAAATAGCACCCCTGCAAATAGCACCATTCCATATGGCGACCGTGACAGGACGATTGCAGGACAATTGAAGGACACAGTGTTTAAAGTGTTAATAATTACAGTCGACTGATTCGACTATAAACTAAATAAATTGATAAATAAACATGACAACATAAAACATAATAAATGATGGCGGAAGAGCCACAATTCTCAAACGCGCAGCCCACGACACGAAGGGACTTGCCAACGTTGGAAGAAGCTCTGCAGCAAAATCCTGCAGATGGACCACGCCCACTCACAATAGCTGAGTACCGGGCAAGGCAGGAAAGGAAAAAACCAAGGGAGCACAAACGCTCCGGAAAAAGGATAAAACTACTTAAGCAACGCCGACTGGTCAAGGAGATGACCCAACTGGCTAAGGACGAGGCATCCCGACAACGCTACAAAGAGCGTCTTGAGGACATTGAAAGCAAGATTTCGCAAGGTGCGAAACAACGCAAACGGGCTGCATAAATAAATGCCAATGCCCCAATTTGCCTTAATTTTAATTTCTAAACCCAAGCCGATGCGGGAAACCGCTGCTTGAAAACACTAATATCTGTTAGGCTTTTTACTAACAATGCGGTTGGAGTATTTTTTTTTTATATTGTAAACAAATATGTGAGCCAACCACATTTATTAACAACTAATATTTCCACGTCTCCGCTACTGAGTATATATATATATTCAGCAAAAAAAAAATTTTTTTTAATGACAGAATATAACAATTCTTATCTTCATTAAACGTAAACATTTTTATTTTTGATTTTCTAGAGGAATAAATTAATATCATAATAATGAGAAAAAACTCATAAATAGAAAAAAAACGTTTCACTGAAAATAACCAAAAAAAAAAATGGGATGGTTTAGCGATTCTAGTGAGGCAAAGGACAATACTGCCAACGTAGTTAATAACGTAAAAATTATAGATCACACAGACGATATAAATGCGTTGTGGATCTTATTGCTGATCATTACAATAGTACTACTTCTACAATTTCTGCTTACAATTTATGTTAAGCATAACAAGATCATCAAAAGACGTTATATGAATAGGGCAAATCGTTTAGACCAGATTTAAAAAAATAATATGGATTAGAAGAAAGCTTAATAAAAACTTTTTTTTTTACCGATAAGAATGGAATGGAGCGAAATAGCGATACGAATAGATGAATTTCGCTTCAGGTTCGATAAGTCTTATAAATGTATCAATAGAGACGCAGTAATAAAATCCGAAACTTTGAAAAATCATATAGAGATATTAGTAGGAGAATATAATAATATAGTTACATTAGTAAATAAATATGCAAATAGGCTCACATCTGAACATAATAACAAATGTTTAAGGGTTATAAAATCCCTAAACACAAGATTAAATTTTTTTTTTTTTTTTTTTTTAACTTATTGCGTTATTTATTGGATCTTCTCTTTTTGTGAGACTAACAATAATTATTCAAATCTTATTATATAACTTATATTAAATACAGTATGAAGTAATTGTATTAGTTAGAGACGGCCCTAGGATTTCTTTGCTGGGCTGGAGAATCTTTGCGCTTCAGTCGGCTCTGACTGTAGACTCGCGTAAGCGACTTCGCGAGAGGATTTTCGTGTGCGGCGAGCTTTGCTTGATGTTTACTTTTTTTCAACTGAATTTCCTCATTGACAAGGTTTATATGGAGGTCTCTATGGATGCTTTCGCTGCGTAGGTACCATGGTGCCCCAGTGATAGTTCGCAGAATCGTGGACTGAGCTCGCTGTATGATTTCAATGTTGGTTTTTGAAGCGTTTCCCCATAGTTCACAGCCGTATGTCCAGATGGGTTTCAGCACGGTATTGTAGAGGAGTACTTTGTATTCCAGACTAAGGGGAGAGTTGTAGTTAATAAGCCAGTGAAGATTGGCTGCTTTAAGCTTCATATGAGTCCTCTTAGATTCTATATGTCGCCGCCAGGTGAGGCGTCTATCTAGGTGAACGCCGAGATATGTTACAACGTCTGCTTGTGGGATAAGTGTATTGTTCAGGGTACAGGGTGGGCAGGTTTGTCTGTTCAGTCTGAAGGTTACATGTCTGCTTTTGGTCTCGTTTATCTTAATGCGCCAGTCCGCAAACCATCTTTCCACTATTTTAAGATGGCAGGCAAGTTGCTCTGTTGCCTTTGCTGGGCATCTAGATCGGCTAAGTATTGCGGTATCGTCAGCAAACGTAGAGGTTGTGAGCTGATAGTTTGTAGGCATGTCTGCTGTGAATAGGGTGTAAAGAACGGGGCCCAGTACACTACCTTGGGGGACTCCAGCATTGATAACGCGGTCGTGTGAAGTTGAACTGTTACACCTGGTTGAGAACACTCTTTTGAAGAGATACGATTCGAACACTTTGTGCGTGTTCTGGGGAAGCAGTTTTGTTATCTTGTACATTAGTCCTTCCAGCCAGACTCGGTCAAATGCTTGTGCAACATCTAAGAATATAGCTGAACAGTATTCCCGGTGCTCAAAAGCGGTACGAATTTCGTTTGTGATGCGATTGACCTGTTCGATCGTTCCGTGATTTTTGCGAAAGCCAAACTGATGCGATGGTATTGTATTTCGCCTTCTTAAGTAGGGAGTTAGTTGATTTAAAAATGCCTTTTCAAACAGTTTCGAGAGACACGTTAGGAGACTGATTGGTCTGTAGGATGAGGGTTGCGTTTTGTCTTTGCCTGGCTTGGGAATCATTACTATAACCGCCTTTTTCCACCTTTGGGGATAGTATCCAAGTTTCGTAATAGCGTTGAAGAGATGGCATAAGGTCAGAACCGCACACGGTGGGAGTTCTATGATCATTTTTGGTGCCACCAAGTCATGTCCAGGTGATTTTTTGGGATTAAGACCTTTTATGATAGATGCTATCTCACTTTGGCTGAATGTAACTGGATTTACAGGGGGCAAGCTTTTAGTTACTACAGGGAGTACAAATGAGTTGCTAGCAGGATTTGGTTGGAATACTTTCTGAAGGTGATCGGCGAACGCATTAGCTCTATCTTCGTCGCTGCGTATCCAGCTTCCAGAGGGACCTCGCAGTGGAACGACTGTTTCTGCCGGTGGCTGTATGCTTTTGTGTGCTTTCCACAAAGGGTTCCTTTTACTGGTGGGCGATAGTTGTTTGATATATAGATGCTGAGCGTTGGCTTCCTCAAGCTTAAGTGCCCTGGTTAGTTTACGTGTTGCTATTTTTAGATGTTCCTTAGCCGTTGGGGATCTATGATTCTGCCATTCTCTTCTTAGTCTTCGTTTTTCAAGTACTAGCTGTTCGATTTCACGATTTGTCTTGCTATGGTTTGTCATTTTGTGTGTGTCTGGAGGTGTAGAGGCCTTGGCTGCAGCAACAAGTGTTTCCTCTATCGATTTGACCAGGCGATCAACATCCTCGTCGGTGAATACTGTTTGAGTCGGTTCCATGTGAGTACAAACATATTTCGCGTACCTTGCCCAGTTGGTCCTGTTGCCTGTCAGCCTGTAGGGCCGCTCAGTTATATGTGGTCGGTGCCAGAGAGTAAGTAGAACTGGAGAGTGATCAGATGATAGTTCTGCAAGTGACTCGGCCGTAATATTATTTCTTGGAATCTTTCTTGTTATTGCGAAGTCAATGAGATCCGGTAGCTTATTTGGATCTGCTGGCCAGTATGTAGGCCTACCCGGAGTCACATGATCGAGCTTGTTTCGCGGCTTAATGAGCGCGTTATAAAGTTGTTTGCCCTTTGGGGTCAGAAGACGTGATCCCCAGTGCGTATGCTTGGCATTGTAGTCACCGGCCGCTATGAATCGCTCACCGAGTGAGTTGAAAAATTCCGTGAATTGGTCCTCAGAAACTACAAAACGAGGTGGGCAGTAGACTGCGGCCAGAGTGACGGGGCCGCTGCTGGATTGCATGCTTATGGAAGTGGATTGCAGGTAGTCCATTTCAGTTCTGTTATAAAGGTGGTGTTTGATGCTACCTCTGATAAGTATACCAGTGCCCCCATGGGCTTTGCCGTCCGGATGGTTTGTGGCGTAGAATAAGTATCCTGGGATATGGAAGTTGTGCTTGTCTGTTAGATGTGTCTCGGAGAGGAGCATGACGTCAATATTTTTATCGAATAAGAACTGGGCAAGTTCGTTTTTATGCCGTGAAACGCCATTCGCGTTCCACATAGATATTTGAAGTGGAGACATTATATTGATTTGAATGACAGAAGATGCTGTATCAGCATATTTTGGTTTCGCATAAGCTCTTGCATTGTGGTTTGCATGAATGTCATAAACTCTTTTAGGGTTTGCTGGAGTGAGATCATAGATTGGATGAACTTCATTTTTTTTCAGTGTCTGGCGTTCTGGCTCCAACTCGATTTTGAACATTGGTTGTGGTTCCTTATTTTTGTTTAATATGTTCATGACCATTTTCGCACTAAAGTTCTTTTCCTTGAGCGCTTCTACGATTTCAGTGGTCGAAACAGTTGCCTCAATCCCTTTGAGAACAACCTGTAGGCCCTTTGCGCTTTTTAGTTGGTACGTATAAAAGTTTTTTCCTGCTTCATCCAAGAATTTGGTTAGTAGACGATGGCTATCCTCGGTTTCAGTTTCAACCTTTGTTTCATTTATGTTCCCTTTTCTTAAGGGTATTACATAAAATGAGTTTTCTCCTATAAGTGTGGCAATTTTGTTCACTAGTGCACTTGAGCTTTTTTCGCGAATGTATATTGGAGGAGGCTTGACCTTCTTAGGTGACTTTGCCGGTTGTATACTTTCATCAGTAGAATTTGCCAGCAGCTCAAATCTGTTGGTGTTTTCTGGCGTTTTGTTAGTGAGCATGTTAGCATTGTCGCGTGAAATTTTTGGTTTGTTTTCTGTTTGTTGGCTTTTGTAATTTTGAGGGCTGAGTTTTCTTTTTATTGTTATGTAGCGATCCATTCCAGTCTGTATGGTGGACCCGGCATTCTTGTTTACGTTTTGGCTTGCTGGTAGCGCAGCAGAACCCTTAAGTTGTGTTTTTGTTTTGATCGCTGGTTCAGTAGGAGCAAATGCTTGCGTCGACGAAATTGAGCGAGCTGACGATACCGTTCCAGTTGTTGTTGTGATTGCAGTTGCAGTGGTTGTTGTTGTCACAGTACTAGTCACCGTAGGTAAGCGTAAAGAAATTTCGCAAGTGTTTGGAGATTGGGGGTTTTGTGACAGTAGTGAGGGAGAGCAAGAACGCGCTCTTTCTTGAGTTGTTGGCAATGGTAAACTTTGTCGGGTTAGGGGTGATTGACCGCTCGCTGTTTGCAGAAGTCGCGGAGACGTAAGAGAAGTACGCGTTGTTTCGTTGCAATGAGAGCCGGCGGTCGTCTTGCTCGCGTTGTCGCTGAACTCGAGTGTCGTTTTGGCTCATAGTGTAAAACTACTTGCTTATACTATTTCAAACACAGAATATGTATTCGAGCGATGGTGCATCGCACAGAGCGTCTCTTTCGCTTTCGATTTATTTGTTTGTATTATGTTTATATATTCACTTCACTAAAAAACAACCGATTTTATGCGGAGCTCGATGAAAACACGTCTTCACACGTCAGCGACCATACGATTGATGATTAAATAAGATTAAATAACATCAGAAAAAGAAGGCATATTCTGCTAGATGTACCAGAAAGTCTAAGTCAATTGGTTGAATTCAACACAGACCAGTTCAAAGAACTAGACGAATCTGTTCAATCAAGCAGCGCTGAGTCCGATAGTGACATTGAAACGCTAGAAGGAAGCGACCGAATTGAATTTAAATTTGAACCAAAAACAATTTCTGAAATGGCACAGACAGTGATAGAATTTATCAGGTTAGCCACATCTCTGATACCGAGTTTGATGGTAAACCAGAAAATCTACAAAGTTTTTTGGATGCTCTAGGTCTACTAGATAGCTTAAAGAGCACACATGAAACGACAGCAATAAGCCTAATAAAAACTAAACTTAAAGGCCATGTAAGAAACCTTATAAGTAATGAGCAGACGATTGCTGCAATCATTACCCAACTGTCAAGTGCAGTAAAAGGAGAATCGGTAGAAGTGATATCTGCCAAGCTTCTGAATCTACAACAGAGAAATAAAACGGCTAACCAATACACCCAAGAGGTGGAGAAACTGACAAAGGCCCTTGAAGGTGCCTATATCAGTGAAGGTCTCAGCCAATCCTTAGCGAATAAATACAGCACTACAACAGCTGTAAAAGCAATGACACAGAATTGCTCCATTGATAAGGTAAAACTTATCATGCAAGCAGGCACATTCACAAACATGAATGATGCCATCTCCAAATTTGTAAACAGTTGCACAGAGATAACAGGTCAAAGTAACACTGTACTCTATTATCGACGAGGTGCAAATAATTATAATAGAGGCGCCCGGGGTTATAATCGTGGAAGAAATAACTACCACAACAATTACAACCGAGGCAGCAATAACAACAATAATAATAACTATAATAACCGTGGAGGTAGGCGAGGCCAAAACCAAGGGAGAGGCCGCGGAAACTACAACCATGGTAATAATAATAATAGCAGTGTGAGAATCGCGCAAATACGTCGGAAAACTAACAGAACCCTTTAGGAAACAACCAATAAATGTAAAAGTTCATTCCATCAATTATAGTCTTAATATATTCGTAACCTTCTATAATCATTCAACTGAAAATAAACTAACATTTCTCATAGATACTGGTGCAGATATCTCACTTTTGAAAGTAAATTCTGATAACTTGATAATTCAAAATGAAAAAATAATAAACATCGAAGGCATAGGCCAAGGTGTGATAAAGTCTCAAGGAACAACCTTAATAGAACTCCAATCAACAAAATATATTATTCCACATGAATTTCATTAGGTAAACCCAAATTTTGCAATACCATGTGATGGAATAATAGGCATTGATTTTATAAAGAAATTCAATTGTCAACTAGATTTCAAACCAAGTGAAGACTGGTTTATAATCAGATCCCAAAATTTAAATTATCCAATATATGTTCCGATAACATAGCGCTGGCAACAATACAGTTCTTCTGCCAGCCAGATCACAAGTTATTCGGAAAATAGACATTAATGTTGTAAATGATTTCATATTTGTTCCTAATCAAGAAATACACAATGGGATTTATGTTGCAAATACAATAGCAGCATCCAAACATGTATACGTTCGACTTCTAAATACAACTAATTTCGACCAAGTGGTCAAAGTAAATAAAATACAATATGAAAATCTAAAAGATTATGACATTCATAATACCGACACTGGAATTAGAAGCGAACAAATACTTTCAAAACTAAAGAAAAATTTTCCAGACCAATTTAAAAATCAATTAACAGAAATATGCACACAGTATAGTGTTGTGTTCGGAGTGGAAACCGAACCAATATCAACAAATAATTTTTATAAACAAACATTAAGACTTAAAGATGATGAACCCATTTATATAAAAAACTATAGAAGCCCGCATAGCCATATTGAGGACATTCAAAAACAAGTAGGGAAATTAATAAGCGACAAAATCGTTGAACCCTCTGTATCTGAGTATAACAGCCCAATCTTGCTAGTTCCAAAAAAATCATTACCAAATTCACAAGAGGAAAAATGGCGATTAGTAATTGACTATCGTCAAATAAACAAAAAACTTCTTTCTGACAAATTTCCACTCCCTAGAATTGATGACATTTTAGATCAACTAGGTCGAGCTAAATACTTTTCATGCCTTGACTTGATGTCAGGTTTCCACCAAATAGAACTTGAGGAAAACTGCAGGAATATAACATCCTTTTCAACGAGCAATGGCTCATATCGCTTCACGCGATTACCATTTGGTCTTAAAATAGCACCAAATTCATTTCAGAGGATGATGACTATATCATTCTCGGGATTAGAACCCTCTCAGGCATTCCTTTACATGGATGACTTAATGGTGATAGGATGTTCCGAAAAACACATGATTAAAAACTTAACTGACGTTTTTAATGTATGTAGGAAATATAACCTAAAGTTGCATCCAGAAAAATGTTCATTTTTCATGCACGAAGTGACATTCCTAGGTCACAAATGCACAGACAAAGGAGTATTGCCAGATGACAAGAAATATGACGTCATCAAAAATTATCCTGTCCCTCATGATGCGGACAGTGCAAGACGATTTGTAGCATTCTGCAACTATTATCGTCGATTTATAAGGAACTTCGCCGACTATTCACGGCACATAACTAGATTATGTAAAAAGAATGTCCCTTTTGAATGGTCAAGCGAATGCCAGAACGCATTCGAATACCTTAAAGAAAATCTTATGCACCCCACACTATTACAATATCCTGATTTTCGCAAAGAATTTTGCATTATAACGGATGCTAGTAAACAAGCTTGCGGAGCGGTTCTAACTCAGAACCGTAACGGGTTTCAGCTCCCAATAGCTTATGCATCACGTTCATTTACAAAAGGAGAAAGCAATAAGAGTACAACGGAACAAGAGCTAGCGGCAATTCATTGGGCAATTACCCATTTTAGACCATACATTTATGGCAAACATTTCACCATTAAAACGGACCACAGACCATTAACGTACCTATTTTCTATGACTAATCCCAGTTCAAAATTAACTCGCATGCGGCTAGAGCTTGAAGAATTCGACTTCACAGTAGAATACCTAAGGGTGAAAGATAATTTTGTAGCAGACGCACTCTCACGTATAAATATAAAGGAACTCAAAGACATGCAACATAAAGTCCTGAAAGTCACTACCAGGCAACAAAGTAGACAAGAAAACTGTACAGTAACAAATAAGGAACTATTGCCTAGGCAAAGTATCCAAAATGTATCTAAGCCCAACGTACACGAAGTCATAACAAATGATGAAGTACGAAAAGTAGTGACCTTGCGAATAACTGAATCTATTTGTTTACTAAAACGAGGAAATAAAGTTATTGCAAGAATTGATGTTGACGATTTATATACCAATGGAATTTTTGATTTAGGTCAGTTCTTCCAAAGGCTTGAAATGCAAGCCGGTATACTAAAAATCAGCCAACACAAATTGGCACCGAGTGAAAAAATCTTTGAAACCATTTCAATAGATAATTTCAAAAATATGGGCAATATAAAATTGAAATCATTAAGAGTAGCGCTACTCCAGCCGGTGACCATTATAAAAACTGAAAAAGAGATACAATCGATACTGTCTACATATCATGACGATCCAATTCAAGGAGGTCATACAGGCATTACAAGAACGCTAGCGAAAATAAAAAGACACTATTATTGGAAAAATATGACACGTCATATAAAAGAGTACATACGTAGATGTCATAAATGCCAAATGTCAAAAACAACGACACATACAAAGACCCCAATGACTCACACAGAAACCCCAACAAATGCTTTTGATATAGTGATAGTGGACACAGTTGGTCCACTACCGAAATCAGAATATGGCAACGAATACATCGTCACACTAATATGTGATTTGACGAAGTATCTAGTAACCATACCTGTTGCGAATAAGAGCGCAAATACTGTCGCAAAAGCTATATTCGAAAATTTTATACTAAAGTACGGTCCAATGAAGACGTTCATTTCGGACATGGGTACCGAGTATAAAAACAATGTAATTCAAGATATGTGTAAATATATGAAGATTGAAAATCTTACATCCACTGCATATCACCACCAGACTTTAGGGACAATCGAACGAAGTCATAGAACATTCAATGAATACATTCGTTCATACATCTCTGCAGATAAAACTGATTGGGACGTTTGGATACAATACTTTACATATTGTTTCAACACAACACCATCAGTCATGCATAATTACTGTCCATATGAACTAGTCTTTGGAAGATTACCAAGGCAGTTCGCAAATTTTAATAAAACAGATAGAATAGAACCACTGTATAATATAGAAGATTACTCAAAGGAAATAAAATTTAGATTAGAAATAGCATATAAAAGAGCTAGACTTTTGTTAGAAAAAGCTGTCTTATAGAAAACAACTTTAAGATAAGAAAACTTCAGATTTTCAATTAAAAATAGGAGATAAAGTTATACTAAGGAACGAATCGGGTCATAAGTTAGATCCAGTATATCTAGGCCCTTATACTGTAGAAACCATAGAAGACAGAGATAACATAGTAATTAGAGATACAAAACAAAAGAAGCAAAAAGTACATAAGGATAGACTAAAAATATATAATCAATGAAACGTTTCATTTCACTTAAGAAAAGGTCTGATCAACCTTAAAACAAAAAAAAATTAATAAATAAAAAAAAAAATAAAAAAAAAAAATTAATTATTTTTCCTTCTAAGAAAGTTAAACATAAATCCAAAAATATCATAATTCAACATACATTTTTTGTATTATTCTGTCATTATACAAAAATGCTTTGAGACAAAACATTGCTAATAATTAATAAGAAAAATCAATATCATTTAAAAAAAAAAAATTTTTTCCTTTCTAAACACAATATTAATATTGATAACTAAATGACTACATATATTACGTCATTTCTTTAAAAAGGGAGGTGTAGCATATTGGACTAATCTACCCTAAAAATACAATAAATGATTGGGTATAACTTAGCGTCAATACATTGTGACACTTTGTCATAATAAATATAAATATACAGATATACAAAAAGACCACCAAAAACTACGTAAGCACTCCAGCGCCCCAGTAATACGATCTAACGCTTATACATAAGCCGATCGCGGAGCGTGGGAATGCTGAGCATGCACTTTGCAGCTCAAGTGGTCAATGCCTTCTGCATACATATGTATATGTATAAACATAAGTAAGAATACATAGATATAAGCAATGTATGTGCGGGTTAGCTGAACCCAACTTCAGCACACTTTGATTATTCAAATAAAGAACCTCGAACAGAGCAGAAGCTAAGCTCTTCTTTTATTAAACATACAAAATAGCACCCCTGCAAATAGCACCATTCCATAATAGTGATGTGTTCGGACTGGAAACCGATCCAATATCAACAAATAATTTTATAAACAAACATTAAGACTTAAAGATGATGAACCATTTATATAAAAAACTATAGAAGCCCGCATAGCCAAATTGAGGAAATTCAAAAACAAGTAGGAAATTAATAAGCGACAAAATCGTCGAACCGTCTGTATCTGAGTATAACAGCCCACTCTTGCTAGTTCCAAATCATTACCAAATTCACAAGAGAAAAAATGGCGATTAGTAATTGACTATCGTCAAATAAACAAAAAACTTCTTTCTGACAAATTTCCACTCCCTAGAATTGATGACATTTTAGATCAACTAGGTCGAGCTAAATACTTTTCATGCCTTGACTTGATGTCAGGTTTCCACCAAATAGAACTTGAGGAAAACTCTAGGAATATAACATCCTTTTCAACGAGCAATGGCTCATATCGCTTCACGCGATTACCATTTGGTCTTAAAATAGCACCAAATTCATTTCAGAGGATGATGACTATATCATTCTCGGGATTAGAACCCTCTCAGGCATTCCTTTACATGGATGACTTAATGGTGATAGGATGTTCCGAAAAACACATGATTAAAAACTTAACTGACGTTTTTAATGTATGTAGGAAATATAACATAAAGTTGCATCCAGAAAAATGTTCATTTTTCATGCACGAAGTGACATTCCTAGGTCACAAATGCACAGACAAAGGAGTATTGCCAGATGACAAGAAATATGACGTCATCAAAAATTATCCTGTCCCTCATGATGCGGACAGTGCAAGACGATTTCGACTTCACAGTAGAATACCTAAGGGTGAAAGATAATTTTGTAGCAGACGCACTCTCACGTATAAATATAAAGGAACTCAAAGACATGCAACATAAAGTCCTGAAAGTCACTACCAGGCAACAAAGTAGACAAGAAAACTGTACAGTAACAAATAAGGAACTATTGCCTAGGCAAAGTATCCAAAATGTATCTAAGCCCAACGTACACGAAGTCATAACAAATGATGAAGTACGAAAAGTAGTGACCTTGCGAATAACTGAATCTATTTGTTTACTAAAACGAGGAAATAAAGTTATTGCAAGAATTGATGTTGACGATTTATATACCAATGGAATTTTTGATTTAGGTCAGTTCTTCCAAAGGCTTGAAATGCAAGCCGGTATACTAAAAATCAGCCAACACAAATTGGCACCGAGTGAAAAAATCTTTGAAACCATTTCAATAGATAATTTCAAAAATATGGGCAATATAAAATTGAAATCATTAAGAGTAGCGCTACTCCAGCCGGTGACCATTATAAAAACTGAAAAAGAGATACAATCGATACTGTCTACATATCATGACGATCCAATTCAAGGAGGTCATACAGGCATTACAAGAACGCTAGCGAAAATAAAAAGACACTATTATTGGAAAAATATGACACGTCATATAAAAGAGTACATACGTAGATGTCATAAATGCCAAATGTCAAAAACAACGACACATACAAAGACCCCAATGACTCACACAGAAACCCCAACAAATGCTTTTGATATAGTGATAGTGGACACAGTTGGTCCACTACCGAAATCAGAATATGGCAACGAATACATCGTCACACTAATATGTGATTTGACGAAGTATCTAGAAACCATACCTGTTGCGAATAAGAGCGCAAATACTGTCGCAAAAGCTATATTCGAAAATTTTATACTAAAGTACGGTCCAATGAAGACGTTCATTTCGGACATGGGTACCGAGTATAAAAACAATGTAATTCAAGATATGTGTAAATATATGAAGATTGAAAATCTTACATCCACCGCATATCACCACCAGACTTTAGGGACAATCGAACGAAGTCATAGAACATTCAATGAATACATTCGTTCATACATCTCTGCAGATAAAACTGATTGGGACGTTTGGATACAATACTTTACATATTGTTTCAACACAACACCATCAGTCATGCATAATTACTGTCCATATGAACTAGTCTTTGGAAGATTACCAAGACAGTTCGCAAATTTTAATAAAACAGATAGAATAGAACCACTGTATAATATAGAAGATTACTCAAAGGAAATAAAATTTAGATTAGAAATAGCATAAAAAGAGCTAGACTTTTGTTAGAAAAGCTAAGTCTTATAGAAAACAACTTTATGATAAGAAAACTTCAGATTTTCAATTAAAAATAGGAGATAAAGTTATACTAAGGAACGAATCGGGTCATAAGTTAGATCCAGTATATCTAGGCCCTTATACTGTAGAAACCATAGAAGACAGAGATAACATAGTAATTAGAGATACAAAACAAAAGAAGCAAAAAGTACATAAGGATAGACTAAAAATATATAATCAATGAAACGTTTCATTTTCACTTAAGAAAAGGTCTGATCAACCTCAAAAAAAAAAAAAAAATAAATAAAAAAAAAAAAAGAAAAAAAAATTTAATTATTTTTCCTTCTAAGAAAGCTAAACATAAATCCAAAAATATCGTAATTCAACATACATTTTTTGTATTATTCTGTCATTATACAAAAATGCTTTGAGACAAAACATTGCTAATAATTAATAAGAAAAATCAATATCATTTAAAAAAAAATTGTTTCCTTTCTAAACACAATATTAATATTGATAACTAAAAGACTACATATATTACGTCATTTCTTTAAAAAGGGAGGTGTAGCATATTGGACTAATCTACCCTAAAAATACAATAAATGATTGGGTATAACTTAGCGTCAATACATTGTGACACTTTGTCATAATTAATATAAATATACAGATATACAAAAAGACCACCAAAAATTACGTAAGCACTCCAGCGCCCCAGTAATACGATCTAACGCTTATACATAAGCCGATCGCGGAGCGTGGGAATGCTGAGCATGCACTTTGCAGCTCAAGTGGTCAATGCCTTCTGCATACATATGTATATGTATAAACATAAGTAAGAATACATAGATATAAGCAATGTATGTGCGGGTTAGCTGAACCCAACTTCAGCACACTTTGATTATTCAAATAAAGAACCTCGAACAGAGCAGAAGCTAAGCTCTTCTTTTATTAAACATACAAAATAGCACCCCTGCAAATAGCACCATTCCATAATAGTGATGTGTTCGGACTGGAAACCGAACCAATATCAACAAATAATTTTTATAAACAAACATTAAGACTTAAAGATGATGAACCCATTTATATAAAAAACTATAGAAGCCCGCATAGCCAAATTGAGGAAATTCAAAAACAAGTAGGGAAATTAATAAGCGACAAAATCGTCGAACCGTCTGTATCTGAGTATAACAGCCCACTCTTGCTAGTTCCAAAAAAATCATTACCAAATTCACAAGAGAAAAAATGGCGATTAGTAATTGACTATCGTCAAATAAACAAAAAACTTCTTTCTGACAAATTTCCACTCCCTAGAATTGATGACATTTTAGATCAACTAGGCCGAGCTAAATACTTTTCATGCCTTGACTTGATGTCAGGTTTCCACCAGATAGAACTTGAGGAAAACTCTAGGAATATAACATCCTTTTCAACGAGCAATGGCTCATATCGCTTCACGCGATTACCATTTGGTCTTAAAATAGCACCAAATTCATTTCAGAGGATGATGACTATATCATTCTCGGGATTAGAACCCTCTCAGGCATTCCTTTACATGGATGACTTAATGGTGATAGGATGTTCCGAAAAACACATGATTAAAAACTTAACTGACGTTTTTAATGTATGTAGGAAATATAACCTAAAGTTGCATCCAGAAAAATGTTCATTTTTCATGCACGAAGTGACATTCCTAGGTCACAAATGCACAGACAAAGGAGTATTGCCAGATGACAAGAAATATGACGTCATCAAAAATTATCCTGTCCCTCATGATGCGGACAGTGCAAGACGATTTGTAGCATTCTGCAACTATTATCGTCGATTTATAAGGAACTTCGCCGACTATTCACGGCACATAACTAGATTATGTAAAAAGAATGTCCCTTTTGAATGGTCAAGCGAATGCCAGAACGCATTCGAATACCTTAAAGAAAATCTTATGCACCCCACACTATTACAATATCCTGATTTTCGCAAAGAATTTTGCATTATAACGGATGCTAGTAAACAAGCTTGCGGAGCGGTTCTAACTCAGAACCGTAACGGGTTTCAGCTCCCAATAGCTTATGCATCACGTTCATTTACAAAAGGAGAAAGCAATAAGAGTACAACGGAACAAGAGCTAGCGGCAATTCATTGGGCAATTACCCATTTTAGACCATACATTTATGGCAAACATTTCACCATTAAAACGGACCACAGACCATTAACGTACCTATTTTCTATGACTAATCCCAGTTCAAAATTAACTCGCATGCGGCTAGAGCTTGAAGAATTCGACTTCACAGTAGAATACCTAAGGGTGAAAGATAATTTTGTAGCAGACGCACTCTCACGTATAAATATAAAGGAACTCAAAGACATGCAACATAAAGTCCTGAAAGTCACTACCAGGCAACAAAGTAGACAAGAAAACTGTACAGTAACAAATAAGGAACTATTGCCTAGGCAAAGTATCCAAAATGTATCTAAGCCCAACGTACACGAAGTCATAACAAATGATGAAGTACGAAAAGTAGTGACCTTGCGAATAACTGAATCTATTTGTTTAC